>NC_057795.1:498884307-498957043 GCF_018294505.1 Triticum aestivum | reverse complement strand
AAGTAATTTCTGCGCGCAGGTGTGCGGCACAAAGGCACAATACCGGAATAGCGGAAGCAGTACGATAATTAACAACAATAGTCCAAGCACACCCTCGCAGGGCCCTACACTACTGTCTCTTTGCGCAGGAAAAGGGGAAAAGAACAAAACAGGCGCGACTCGTCCCACACCAACTCGCGGGGGAGACTCGAACTGCCTCCGAAGCTCAGGAGGACTCCATCTCGCGCTTCACCGAGGCGCGACGGCGGGCGGACCCGCTACCTCCCTCCAGCCGGGCGCGGAGGCTGATCGCGGCCACCACTTGAGGAGCTGCTGCCCGAAGAAGAGCCGTCGAAGCTCGATGAACCACGAGCGTCGCCGACCACGCGCGCGCTGTCGTCTTCATCGTCGCTGGGGCTGGACCCACGGCCGCGGTCGTCGTTCTCAGGGCAGCACCCAGCGCGGCGACCATCTTCCCCGAACACCCTCACGTAGAGGGTGGCATCGCCGTCGAACTTGAAGTGCAGGGTGCACTGCCGGCTCAGACCATGCGCGCGGGCAAACGTTTGCCAGCCGCGGCTCAGGGCCAGGCTCCCAGCTGCAGAGACCTCTAGCGAAGCCCAGGAGGCCTGGCTGCAGCACCATCCGTCTGGAGCCAGAGGCCGCACGGGGCGCCAGCCGGAAGCTCACCTAGGAGGAAGCAAGGAAGTTGGAGCCGGGTGCTGGCCGGTTCCACCGACCACACAACAAACTCCTGCAGAACCTCTGTCGAGTGGGAGCGCGGCCTAGGGGGTCGCACGGCCATAGCGCGCCCCCCAGCGGCGGCCTGCCGCCCATCACCACGCGGGAGATCACCTCCACGACCGCGAGGAGCCACCGTGGGAGTCGCAGGGTGCTTGCAGGGACGGCCTCGACCTCGCTTGGGCGGGGGAGGGTCAGGCTCCACCTGGCGGGCCTTTCCCTTCTCCGCGGCCAAGAACCTCTTTGGCGGAGCCATGAAGAAGAAGGAGAAGCAAGAGGGGACGGACTGGAAGGGCAGGCGCCGTCCCGTACTCATAGCCAGGGGAGGCTGATCATCGCCCCCCCATGATCACAGGTAATCATGACCCGTTTTGCATGCAGGGACTTGTCAGTTCGTGCAGTTCCCAAGGCGTCGTGGGGGAGCGGAGCCGCACACGTCCAATCAACCGCCACGCGGCGCCTGAGGCCTCAGGCTGTTAGGGCCGGCGACGCTTCGCACTTGCCCCTTCGCTTCTCTGGTCAGCCAAGTCCGGGCACGCCTTGGGCCCGGGGGCTACTGTCGGCGTTCTTGGAACGGGGGTCCCCAGACTTGCCTGCCTTCGGCCTGCGGTGTGGCTCAAGGGGCGGCCCAGCACGGCCCATCTTCATCAGCACGAGCTCAAGACCCTCGCAAGGGGCCAAGCCTGGCGGGGTGGACGACAGGAAGCTTCCTCAGGCACGGCCTCGTCAGGTTGGCTCGCAAGGAGGAGGAGAGATCAAGGCGGGGTACCTCACGAGGTGCCCATGGCGCAAGCCATGACGACCAAGGGCGCCAGGCGGGCGCCAGCCCACGCAGTGTCCTCCTTTCCTCTTTGGTGCAAAGGGAGCAAGCGCAGGCGAGAGCATCAAGCAAAGGCATCCGTTTCGATGCAACAAGACCAAGACCGTCGCAACGGCAGGAAGGATGTCATTGTGGAGCCCAAGCCAGCGTCACCACCAGAGCCTTTGACAGGCGAGGACCAACTTTAGTCAGGATATGTGTACTGGATGTTCCGCTTCAAAATGGCCAATTGTTGGTGCCCTTCCCACTCAATATTTGGGAAGAGGCCCAGGGCCTTTGCCTATAAATAGGACTAGCCACCCACAAGGTAGAGGCAGGAGGATCGTCATTAGGAAACTGGTAGAAAGCGCGACTGAACTCCCCCTAGCAGTTCATCGCACCAGCCAAGAACAGACCTTCGCGAGGCTGTTCTTCCTTGTATTGTTCATCATCAGCCCAAGAGGCAATCCACCACACCACAAACTAGAGTAGGGTATTACACCACAATGGTGGCCCGAACTAGTATAAACCCTGTGTCTCTTGTGTTGTTCCTTTCATAGCTTAGATCTTAGCGAGGCGGCAAGGTGCAGGTAGGTAGAGGGCAAGATCTATGCGCGCACCCCAGTGTTCGAACCTAGAGGGTCTGCCGGAACCCGAAATCCGACAGTCCTTATGAAGGGTAAATAGAAGTTGGCAAATCACGTTGTGGCTTTTACGTAGGTAAGAAAACGTTCTTGCTAGAACCCTATTGCAGCCACGTAAAACATGCAACAACAATTAGAGGACGTCTAACTTGTTTTTGCAGCATATGCCTTGTGATGTGATATGGCCAAAAGTTGTGATGAATGATATATATGTGATGTATGAGATCATGTTCTTGTAATAGGAATCACGACTTGCATGTCGATGAGTATGACAACCGGTATGAGCCATAGGAGTTGTCTTAATTATTGTATGACCTGCGTGTCAATGATTTAACGCCATGTAATTACTTTACTTTATTGCTAAACCGTTAGCCATAGTAGTAGAAGTAATAGTTGGCGAGCAACTTCATGGAGACATGATGATGGAGATCATGGTGTCATGTCGGTGACGAAGATGATCATGGAGCCCCGAAGATGGAGATCAAAGGAGCTACATGATATTGGCCATATCATGTCACTATTTGATTGCATGTGATGTTTATCATGTTTTTGCATCTTGTTTACTTAGAACGACGGTAGTAAATAAGATGATCCCTCATAATAATTTCAAGAAAGTGTTCCCCCTAACTATGCGCCATTGCGTAAGTTCGTTGTTTCGAAGCACCACGTGATGATCGGGTGTGATAGATTCTAACATTCACATACAACGGGTGTAAGACAGATTTACACATGCATAAACACTTAGGTTAACTTGACGAGCCTAGCATGTACAGACATGGCCTCGGAACACAAGAGACCGAAAGATCGAACATGAGTCGTATGGAAGATACGATCAACATGGAGATGTTCACCGATGATGACTAGTCCATCTCACATGATGATCGGACACGGCCTAGTCGACTCAGATCATGTATCACTTAGATGACTAGAGGGATGTCTAATCTGAGTGGGAGTTCATTATATAATTTGATTAGATGAACTTAATTATCATGAACTTAGTCTAAAAACCTTTGCAAAAATGTCTTGTAGATTAAATGGCCAACGCTCATGTCCACCTCAACTTCAACGCGTTCCTAGAGAAAACCAAGCTGAAAGATGATGGCAGCAACTATATGGACTGGGTCCAGAACCTGAGGATCATCCTCATAGCTGCAAAGAAAGATTATGTCTTAGAAGCACCGCTAGGTGAAGCTCCCATCCCAGAGAACCAAGACATTATGAACGCTTGGCAGTCTCGTGCTGATGATTACTCCCTCGTTCAGTGCAGCATGCTTTACAGCTTAGAACCGGGGCTCCAAAAGCGTTTTGAGCACCACGGAGCATATGAGATGTTCGAAGAGCTGAAAATGGTTTTCCAAGCTCATGCCCGGGTCGAGAGATATGAAGTCTCCGACAAGTTCTTCAGTTGTAAGATGGAGGAAAATAGTTCTGTCAGTGAGCACATACTCAAAATGTCTGGGTTACACAACCGCTTGACTCAGCTGGGAGTTAATCTACCGGATGACGCGGTTATTGACAGAATCCTTCAGTCGCTTCCACCGAGCTACAAGAGCTTTGTGATGAACTTCAATATGCAGGGGATGGAAAAGACCATTCCTGAAGTATATTCAATGCTGAAATCAGCAGAGGTAGAGATCAAAAAGGAACATCAAGTGTTGATGGTAAATAAAACTACTAAGTTCAAGAAAGGCAAGGGCAAGAAGAACTTCAAGAAGGACGGCAAGGGAGTTGCCACGCCCGGTAAGCCAGTTGCTGGGAAGAAGCCCAAGAATGGACCCAAGCCTGAGACTAAGTGCTTTTATTGCAAGGGAAGCGGACACTGGAAGCGGAACTGCCCCAAATACTTAGCGGACAAGAAGGCCGGCAACACCAAAGGTATATGTGATATACATGTAATTGATGTGTACCTTACCAGTACTCGTAGTAGCTCCTGGGTATTTGATACCGGTGCCGTTGCTCATATTTGTAACTCAAAGCAGGAGCTGCGGAATAAGCGGAGACTGGTGAAGGACGAGGTGACGATGCGCGTCGGGAATGGTTCCAAGGTCGATGTGATCGCCGTCGGCACACTACCTCTACATTTACCTACGGGATTAGTTTTAAACCTTAATAATTGTTATTTAGTGCCAGCTTTGAGCATGAACATTGTATCTGGATCTCGTTTAATACGAGATGGCTACTCATTTAAATCCGAGAATAATGGTAGTTCTATTTATATGAGAGATATGTTTTATGGTCATGCCCCGATGGTCAATGGTTTATTCTTAATGAATCTCGAACGTGATGTTACACATATTCATAGTGTGAATACCAAAAGATGTAAAGTTGATAACGATAGTCCCACATACTTGTGGCACTGCCGCCTTGGTCACATTGGTGTCAAGCGCATGAAGAAGCTCCATGCTGATGGACTTTTAGAGTCTCTCGATTATGAATCATTTGACACATGCGAACCATGCCTCATGGGCAAAATGACCAAGACTCTGTTCTCTGGAACAATGAAGCGAGCAACCAACTTATTGGAAATCATACATACTGATGTGTGCGGTCCAATGAGCGTTGAGGCTCGCGGAGGATATCGTTATGTTCTCACTCTTACTGACGACTTGAGTAGATTGGGTATGTCTACTTGATGAAACACAAGTCTGAGACCTTTGAAAAGTTCAAGGAATTTCAGAATGAGGTAGAGAATCAACATGACTGAAAGATAAAGTTCTTACAATCAGATCATGGAGGAGAATATTTAAGTCACGAATTTGGTATGCACTTAAGGAAATGTGGAATCGTTTCACAACTCACGCCGCCTGGAACACCTCGGTGTAACGGTGTGTCCAAACGTCGTAGTTGCACTTTATTGGATATGGTGCGATCTATGATGTCTCTTACCGATTTACCGCTATCTTTTTGGGGATACGCTCTAGAAACAGCTACATTCACTTTAAATAGGGCACCATCTAAATCCGTTGAGATGACACCGTATGAATTATGGTTTGGGAAGAAACCTAAGCTGTCGTTTCTAAAAGTTTGGGGATGCGATGCTTATGTCAAGAAACTTCAACCCGAAAAGCTCGAACCCAAGTCGGAAAAAATGCGTCTTCATGGGATACCCTAAGGAAACCATTGGGTATACCTTCTACCTCAGATCCGAAGGCAAGATCTTTGTTGCCAAGAACGGGTCCTTTCTGGAGAAAGAGTTTCTCTCAAGAGAATAAGTGGGAGGAAACTGGAACTTGATGAAGTACTACTTGTTGAACCAGTAAGTAGCGCAGCTCAGGAAGATGTTCCTGTGGTGTCAGCACCAACTGAAGAGGAAGTTAATGATGATGATCAAGGTACTTTGGATCAAGTTACTACTGAACTTCGTAGGTCTACAAGGACACGTTCCACACCAGAGTGGTATGGCAACCCTGTCCTGGAAATCATGTTGTTACACAATGGTGAACCTTCGAACTATGAAGAAGCGATGGCGGGCCCAGATTCCAACAAATGGCTTGAAGCCATGCAATCCGAGATAGAATCCATGTATGAAAACAAGGTATGGACTTTGACAGACTTGCCCGATGATCGGCGAGCGATAGAAAATAAATGGATCTTTAAGAAGAAGACGGACGCGGATGGTAATGTTACCATCTATAAAGCTCGACTTGTCGCTAAGGGTTATCGGCAAGTTCAAGGGGTTGACTACGATGAGACTTTCTCTCCTGTAGCGAAGCTGAAGTCCGTCCGAATCATGTTAGCAATTGCCGCATACTATGATTATGAGATATGGCAAATGGACATCAAAACGGCATTCCTTAACGGCTATCTTAAGGAAGAACTATATATGATGCAGCCGGAAGGTTTTGTCGATCCTAAGAATGCTAACAAGGTATGCAAGCTCCAGCGATCCATTTATGGGCTGGAGCAAGCATCTCGGAGTTGGAACATTCGCTTTGATGAGATGATCAAAGCGTTTGGGTTTATGCAGACTTATGGAGAAGCTTGCGTTTAAACGAAAGTGAGTGGGAGCTCTGTAGCATTTCTCATATTATATGTAGATGACATACTTTTGATGGGAAATGATATAGAACTTTTGGACAGCATTAAGGCCTACTTGAATAAGTGTTTTTCAATGAAGGACCTTGGAGAAGCTGCGTACATATTAGGCATCAAGATCTATAGGGATAGATCAAGACGCCTCATAGGTCTTTCACAAAGCACATACCTTGATAAGATATTGAAGAAGTTCAATATGGATCAGTCCAAGAAAGCGTTCTTGCCTGTATTGCAAGGTGTGAGATTGAGCTCGGCTCAATGCCCGACCACGGCAGAAGATATAGAAGAGATGAGCGTCATCCCCTGTGCCTCAGCCATAGGGTCTATTATGTATGCCATGCTGTGTACCAGACCTGATGTAAGCCTTGCCGTAAGTTTGGTAGGAAAGTACCAAAGTAATCCCGGCAAGGAACACTGGACAGCGGTCAAGAATATCCTGAAGTACCTGAAGAGGACTAAGGATATGTTTCTCGTTTTTGGAGGTGACGAAGAGCTCGTCGTAAAGGGTTACGTCGACGCTAGCTTCGACACGGATCTGGATGACTCTAAGTCACAAACCGGATACGTGTATAATTTGAATGGTGGGGCGGTAAGCTGGTGCAGTTGCAAGCAAAGCGTCGTGGTGGGATCTACATGTGAAGCAGAGTACATGGCAGCCTCGGAGGCAGCGCATGAAGAAATCTGGGTGAAGGAGTTCATCACCGACCTAGGAGTCATACACAATGCGTCGGGGCCGATCGCACTCTTCTGTCACAACACTGGAGCTATTGCACTTGCCAAGGAGCCCAGGTTTCACAAGAAGACCAGGCACATCAAGCGTCACTTCAACTCCATTCATGAAAATGTTCAAGATGGATACATAGATATTTGTAAAGTACATACGGACCTGAATGTAGCAGATACGTTGACTAAACCTCTCCCTAGAGCAAAACATGATTAACACCAGAACTCTATGGGTGTTCGATTCATCACAATGTAACTAGACTATTGACTCTAGTGCAAGTGGGAGACTATTGGAAATATGCCCTAGAGGCAATAATAAAATGGTTATTATTATATTCTTTGTTCATGATAATTATCTGTTATTCATGCTATAATTGAGTTATCCGAAAATCGTAATACACGTGTGAATACATAGACCACAACATGTCCCTAGTGAGCCTCTAGTTGACTAGCTCGTTGATCAACAGATAGTCATGGTTTCCTCACTATGGACATTGGATGTCATTGATAACGGGATCACATCATTAGGAGAATGATGTGATGGACAAGACCCAATCCTAAGCATAGCACAAAGATCGTGTAGTTCATTTTGCTAGAGCTTTTCCAAATGTCAAGTATCATTTCCTTAGACCATGAGATTGTGCAACTCCCAGATACCGTAGGAGTGCTTTGGGTGTGCCAAACGTCACAATGTAACTGGGTGACTATAAAGGTGCACCACGGGTATCTCCGAAAGTGTCTGTTGGGTTGGCACGAATCAAGACTGGGATTTGTCACTCCGTATGACGGAGAGGTATCTCTGGGCCCACTCGGTAATGCATCATCATAATGAACTCAATGTGACCAAGTGTATGGTCACGGGATCATGCATTACGGTACGAGTAAAGTGACTTGCCGGTAACGAGATTAAACGAGGTATTGGGATACCAACAATCAAATCTCGGGCAAGTAACGTACCGATTGGCAAAGGGAATTGTATACGGGATTGATTGAATCCTCGACATCGTGGTTCATCCGATGAGATCATTGAGGAGCATGTGGAAGCCAACATGGGTACCCAGACCCCGCTGTTGGTTATTGACCGGAGAGGTGTCTCGGTCATGTCTGCATGTCTCCCGAACCCGTAGGGTCTACACACTTAAGGTTCGGTGACGCTAGGGTTGTAGAGATATGAGTATGCAGTAACCCGAAAGTTGTTCGGAGTCCCAGATGAGATCCCGGACGTCACGAGGAGTTCCGAAATGGTCCAGAGGTAAAGAATTATATATAGGAAGTCAAGTTTCGGCCATCGGGAAAGTTTCGGGGGTCACCGGTATTGTACCGGGACCACAGGAAGGGTCCCGGGGGTCCACCGGGTGGGGCCACCTATCCCGGAGGGCCCCATGGGCTGAAGTGGGAGGGGAACCAGCCCCTGGTGGGCTGGTGCACCCCCCTTGTGCCTCCCCTATGCCTAGGGTTGGAAACCCTAGGGGTGGGGGCGCCTCCACTTGGCTTGGGGGGCAAGCCACCCCCCTTGGCCGCCGCCCCCCTGGAGATTGGATCTCCAAGGGCTGGCCCCCCCCTAGGGGCCCTATATAAAGAGGGGGGAGGGAGGGCAGCCGTACCCATGCTCTTGGCGCCTCCCTCTCCCCACGCACCACCTCTCCCTCTCGCTGAAACTTGGCGAAGCCCTGCCGAGATCACTGCTGCATCCACCACCACGCCGTCGTGCTGCTGGATCTCCATCAACCTCTCCTTCCCCTTTCTGGATCAAGAAGGAGGAGACGTCTTCCCCAACCGTACGTGTGTTGAACACGGAGGTGCTGCCCGTTCAGCACTAGGATCATCGGTGATTTGGATCACGACGAGTATGACTCCCTCAACCCCGTTCTCTTGAACGCTTCCGCTCGCGATCTACAAGGGTATGTAGATGCACTCCTCTCTCTCGTTGCTAGATGAACTCATAGATTGATCTTGGTGAAGCATAGAATTTTTTTATTTTCTGCAACGTTCCTCAACAGGAGCTTATACATAGTGATGTGTGTGGTCCAATGAGCACAACTGCCAGAGGTGGCTATCAGTACTTCGTGACTTTTACCGATGACTTGAGTAGATATGGATATATCTATTTGATGAGGCACAAGTCAGAAACTTTTGAAAAGTTCAAAGAGTTTCAGAACGAGGTTGAGAATCAGCTCGGCAAGACAATAAAGCTTCTACGATCAGATCGTGGAGGTGAGTACATGAGCCAGGAGTTTGATGATCATCTGAAAAGTCGAGGTATAGTACCTCAGCTCACACCTCCGGGTACACCCTAGAGAAACGGCGTGTTGGAACGGAGGAATAGGACCTTGTTGGACATGGTCTGGTCTATGATGAGCAAATCGGATTTACCATTGTCATTCTGATGATACGCTCTAGAAACTGCAGCTTTCACACTTAATAGGGTACCATCAAAATCTGTAGACAAGACACCACATGAGATGTGGACCGGGAAGAGTCCCAGTTTGTCTTTTCTAAAGATTTGGGGTTGTGAAGCATTTGTCAAGTGACTTATGTCAGACAAGCTTACACCTAAATCGGATAAATGCATATTCGTGGGATATCTGAGGGAAACCTTGGGATATAGCTTCTACAACCGGGAAGAGAACAAAGTGTTTGTTGCTCGGAATGGGGTTTTCCTTGAGAAAGAGTTTCTCAGTCGAGAGGCCAGTGGGAGGACGGTTCGACTTGAAGAAATTCGAGGACCACTCGGGGACAGCTCGTCTAGTGATGAGATCATACCGGAGTCAGTCAGGGAACCTGTAGTGGAAGCGGTACTGGAACCACGGAGGTCGGAAAGATTGCGCAGAGTGTGTGATGTATTGTTTCTAGAAAGCGACGAGCCGACCACATATGCGGAAGCGATGGTGAACCCGGATTCCGAGGCATGGCTGGAGGCCATGAGATCCAAGTTAAAGTCCATGGATGAGAATCAAGTCTAGGACTTGGTTGATCCGCCACCTGGCGTAACTGCCATTGGTTGCAAATGGGTCTTTAAGAAGAAAACCGATGTGGATGGAAATGTTCAGATCCACAAAGCACGGCTTGTCGCTAAGGGTTATGGACAAGTTCAAGGAATTGACTACGACGAGACTTACTCGCCGGTAGCGATGCTGAAATCGGTGAGGATCGTACTAGCTATAGCTGCATATTTCGATTACGAGATATGGCAGATGGATGTCAAAACGGCTTTCCTTCATGGAAATTTAACCGAGGACGTGTATATGATACAGCCTGAGGGTTTTGTCGATCCGACTAGCACTAGTAAGGTATGCAAGCTCAAGAGATCCATTTATGGGTTGAAGCAAGCATCTCGGATTTGGAACATTCATTTTGATGAGGTCGTCACTGGTCTCGGTTTCATCAAAAGCGAAGAGGACTCTTGTTTATACAAGAAGTTAAGTGGGAGCTCGATAGTGTTTTTGATCTTGTATGTGGATGACATATTGTTGATCGGGAACAATGTTTCGATGCTAAACTCGATCAAGGAATCATTGAATAGCAAGTTTTCGATGAAAGACCTTGGTGAGGCAGTGTATACTTTAGGCATTAAGATATATAGAGATAGATCGAGGAGGCTGCTCGGCTTAAGCCAGAGCACATACATAGATAAAGTGTTGAAGCGGTTCAACATGAGTGAGGCGAAGAAAGGGTTCTTGCCACTCTCACATGGTATAAGGCTAAGCGAGACTCAGAGTCCTTCAACATCTGATGAGCGAAGTAGGATGAGTAGGATTCTGTATGCCTCGGCAATCGGATCTATCATGTATGCCATGATATGTACAAGGCCTGATGTTGCTTTTGCAATAAGCCTAACAAGTAGATACCAAGCAAACCCAGGTGAGAGTCACTGGGCAGCGGTAAAGACTATTTTGAAGTACCTGAAAAGGACTAAAGATATGTTCATAGTTTATGGAGGTGAGGAAGAGCTTGTCGTAAGGGGTTACGCCGATGCTAGTTTCCAAACCAACAGAGATGATTGTCGATCACAGTCTGGATTCGTGTACATCCTGAAGAAAGGAGCAGTGCACTGGATGAGTTCCAAGAAGGATACGGTGGCCGATTCTACCACAGAAGCCGAATACACTGCAGCTTGTGAAGCTGCAAAGGAAGGTGTTTGGATTCGGCATTTTCTGGATGATCTTGGTATTTTCCCAGCCTCGGTGAAATCGTTGGACCTTTATTGTGATAATTCTGGTGCCATCGCACAAGCCAAGGAGCCGAGGAATCACCACAAGGTCAGACATATAGACTGGAAATATCACCTGATACGAAAGAACGTAAAGAATGGTGATGTAGAGTTATGCAAGATTCACACGGATGCAAATGTTGCAGATCTGTTGACTAAGCCGCTTCCACAACCCAAGCATGAGGGGCACGTTAGAGCTATGGGCATTTGATGTCTATTTGATTGACTCTAGTGCAAGTGGGAGACTGTTGGAGATATGCCCTAGAGGCAATCATGTATGATGATATTTCCTATGTGTTTATGAATAAAGATAGTCCTTGGACATTATCAATGATGTGTATCAGCAAGTACGTGACTTTTTGTGGGACTATGCATTGTATGATGACTGTCCTAAAAGGTCCCTGGTCGAAAGGGTTGTGTGGACGCGCAGCTGACTAGACTGGTATATGACACGGTTCATGGCTTGGTCTCACTAGCCATGGAGCATTGGATGCTAACCGGATAATATGGACTTGGAAAGGTCTGGTCGGATTCTACGTAGTCGGATCCGAGTCGAGATAAGATCCGAGTCGGACAGACCCAACTATGAGACGCAGCGATATGTCATCTGTGACTCTCTAGTACAACATACGTTCTATGTCCTAAGACCTGAGCTGATGCATGTACTCAAGATTGTGACAGACTTGCTTTGGGCCGACCAAATGCTACTCCGTGACTGGGTAGTTACAACGGTAGGTTTCGGGTTTGTCCATTCCCATGCTGCGAGACATGGTCGAGCAAGATGGGATTTGCCCCTCCGATCAGGAGAGATATACTCTGGGCCCCTCGTGTGATCTGACCAGGATAAGCATGGCCATGCGATAGGGATTATGAGATAATCCGGTTTGTGGTCGGTATCACTGGAGCGAGAAAGAGGTCGGGCTAGCACAAGGATGACAGTCTCGCCTTGAGCCCGACAACATATATCATGAGGCAAAGGGAACAGAAGTGTGACACGTTGTACAGGTTCGCCTAACCAGCTTCATAGTCTGCTTGGTGGTCGGCATGCCTTGATAGAGGCCGCTACCGACCGTGCAGGTCGGAGGTGATCCGAACTGCGACCAAGCCAACTTGAACCTAAGGGGTCGCGCGCTTAAGGGAAGGAACCTGTGAGGTCGGTTCGTAAGACACTGGTCGGATGTGATCCGAACTGGACTAGGAACGTGACCGAGTAGACTTTGGGCTTTAGGGTCCGTGCGAGGCCCAAGTGTTGAGCCTGGGACGGACGCCTATATAAAGTGGGGGTGCGGCACACTCATGTGGTTGATCGCTTCGGTGTTGCGACTAGGGTTTGCATGTGTTGCGAATAGCCACCTCCACTCGCTGCCGACTGTGTGATTGGACCTAGTAGTCCGCCGCTCGGTGTTCCTCCTGCATGCGCGGATACCATTAGAGGCGGTGCACTTGTGCCACTCCAGCGAACTTGTACGTGGGATCGGACGATCGGCTGTTCGAGGGAGACAGGACGAGGAGGAGATGATCCACGCGGACATGCTGCCCCAACTCTTCTTCCGCTGCACGGCACTGCGCGTCTAGTGGTAACGATCATGATCCATCTCCCGTAGCATGTTCTTGGTTGTTCTGCGCGTAGGAAATTTTAATTTGCAGTTGACGCACCCTACCGTAGATCCCAACACTTTGCTTCGGGGGCTAAGTAGACTTTTGCAATAAGTATATGAGTTCTTTATGACTAATGTGAGTCCATGGATATACGCACACTCATCCTTCTACTTTGCTAGCCTCTCTTATTACCGTGCAACTTTCGCCGGTATTGAACCCATTATCTACCTTCCTCAAAATAGCCACCATACCTACCTATTATGGCATTTCCATAGCCATTTCGAGATATATTGCCATGCAACTTTCCACCATTCTGTTTATTATGACACGTTCCATCATTGTCATATTGCTTTTTGCATGATCATGTAGTTGACATCGTATTTGTGGCAAGGCCACCTTCATAATTTTCATACATGTCGCTCTTGATTCATTGCATATCCCGGTACACCGCCGGAGGCATTCATATAGAGTCATATCTTGTTCTAGCTTTGAGTTGTAATTCTTGAGTTGTAAATCCATAAAAGTGTGATGATCTCCATTATTAGAGCATTGTCTCAGTAAGGAAAGGATGATGAAGACTATGATTCCCCCACAAGTCGGGATGAGACTTCGGACTTTACAAAAAAAGAAAAAAAGGAGAAAGGCCAAAAAAAGGGAAAGGCCAAAGAAAAAAGGAAAGAAAAAAAGGGAGAAAAGAAAAAAATGAGAGAAAAAGAGAGAATGGACAATGCTACTATCTCTTTTTCCACACTTGTGCTTCAAAGTAGCACCATGATCTTCATGATAGAGAGTCTCCTATGTTGTCACTTTCATATACTAGTGGGAATTTTTCATTATAGAACTTGGTTTGTATATTCCAATGATGGGCTTCCTCAAAAATGCCCTAGGTCTTCGTGAGCAAGCGAGTTGGATGCACACCCACTTAGTTCTTTTTGTTGAGCTTTCATATATTTATAGCTCTAGTGCATCCGTTGCATGGCAATCCCTACTCACTCACATTGATATCTATTGATGGGCATCTCCATAGCCCATTGATACGCCTAGTTGATGTGAGACTATCTTCTCCCTCTTTTTGTCCTCACAACCACCACCATTTACCACCATAGTGCTATGTCCATGGCTTACGCTCATGTATCGCGTAAGAGTTGAAAAAGCTAAAGCGCGTTAAAAAGTATGAAACAATTGCTCGGCTCGTCATCGGGGTTGTGCATGATGGGAGTATTTTGTGTAATGGAAATGAAGCATGGCCTAACAATATGATTTTGTAGGGATAAGCTTTCTTTGGCTATGCTATTTTGATAGGACATGATTATTTGTTAGTATGCTTCGAAGTATTATTATTTTTATGTTTTATAAGCTTTTATCTTGAATCATTTGGATCTGAACATTCATGCCAGAATAAAGAAAATTACATTGAGAATTATGCTAGGTACCATTCCACATCAAAAGTTCTGTTTTTATCATTTACCTACTCGAGGACGAGCATGAATTAAGCTTGGGGATGCTTGATACGTCTCCAACGTATCTATAATTTTTTATTGTTCCATGCTTTTATATTATCTGTTTTGAATGATTATGGGCTTTATTATACACTTTTATATTATTTTTGGGACTAACCTGCTAACCGGAGGCCCGGCCCATATTGCTGTTTTATTGCCTGTTTCAGTATTTCAAAGAAAAGAAATATCAAATGGAGTCCAAATGGAATGAAACCTTCGGCAACATGATTTTTTGGAAGATTATCATCCTGGAGACTTGGAGTTCACGTCAGAAGATACTCGAGGAGCCCAGGAGATAGGGGCAGCCCCCTACTGGGCGCGTCCCCCTCTCTCGTGGGCCCCTCGAGCACCTCCCGACCGACTTATTTCACCTATATAAGCCTACGTACCCTGAAAACATCAAAAATCAAGATAGATCGGGAGTTCCACCGCCGCAAGCCTCTGTAGCTACCAGAAACCTCTCGGGAGCCCTTCCCAGCACCCTGCCGGAGGGGGGATCCTTCACCAGTGGCCATCTTCATCATCCCAGCGCTTTCCATGACGAGGAGGGAGTAGTTCACCCTCGAGGCTTAGGGTATGTACCAGTAGCTATGTGTTTGATATCTCTCTCTCGTGTTCTCTCTTGTGTTCCCTCTATGGCACGATCTTGATGTATCCTGAGCTTTGCTATTGTAGTTGGATCTTATGATGTTTCTCCCCCTCTACTCTCTTGTAATGGATTGAGTTTCCCCTTTGAAGTTATCTTATCGGATTGAGTCTTTTATGAGAACACTTGATGTATGTCTTGCCGTGCTTATCTGTGGTGACAATGGGATATCATGTGCCACTTGATGTATGTTTTGGTGACCAACTTGCGGGTTCCGCCCATGAACCTATGCATAGGGGTTGGCACACGTTCTTGACTCTCCGGTAGAAACTTTGGGGCACTCTTTGAAGTACTTTGTGTTGGTTGAATAGATGAATCTGAGATTGTGTGATGCATATCGTATAATCATGCCCACGGATACTTGAGGTGACAATGGAGTATCTAGGTGACATTAGGGTTTTGGTTGATTTGTGTCTGAAGGTGTTATTCTAGTACGAACTCTTGAATAGATTGATCCGAAAGAATAACTTTGAGGTGGTTTCGTACCCTACCATAATCTCTTCGTTTGTTCTCCGCTATTAGTTGATTTGGAGTGACTCTTTGTTGCATGTTGAGGGATTGTTATATGATCTATCTATGTTATTATTGTTGAGAGAACTTGCACTAGTGAAAGTATGAACCCTAGGCCTTGTTTCCTATCATTGCAATACTGTTTACGCTCACTTTTATCGCTTGCTACCTTGCTGTTTTTATAATTTCAGATTACAAAAACCTTTATCTACTATCTATTTTGCACTTGTATCACCATCTCTTCGCCGAACTAGTGCACCTATACAATTTACCATTGTATTGGGTGTGTTGGGGACGCAAGAGACTCTTTGTTATTTGGTTGCAGGGTTGTTTGAGAGAGACCATCTTCATCCTACGCCTCCTATGGATTGATAAACCTTAGGCCATCCACTTGAGGGAAATTTGCTACTGTCCTACAAACCTATGCACTTGCAGGCCCAACAACGTCTACAAGAAGAAGGTTGTGTAGTAGACATCAGTGGTCGATCCCACTAACAAGGTGATGGATGCTAACTCCGATAAGGGGGAAGCTACTAGTGATAAAGTTCCTTTGCCTAGTAGTAGAAGTGGAAACGACAACTTTGCCCATGTTAAACCACCCCTTACTTATGGAGGACCGGTTCCCTCCACTCATTTGAATCATGTTGGTCCTCCTCCTAAGTTTGTGAAAAATGAGGATTTTGCCTCTTGGGTCTACCATTTTAAACGTCATTTAAATCATAGCTCTACTAATCTTTGGAGAATTATTGAGCGAGATTTCTACCCGCATGATCCAAGCAACCTCACTCCTAGAGAAGCCATGTATCATTAATTCAACGAGTTCGCTCTCTTCATTATCCAAGATGCAATTCCACCCGAAGATATTGCGCATCTCCGACCTTTCACCATGGACAAGGAAGCATGGCAACATGTTGTTTCCATTTACAAGGGAAGCGCAAGCATTCAACGCTCCAACTATGAAGTGGTGTATGATGAAGTCGGTGAGTTTGTGATGAATGAAGATGAAGAACCTCGTGAGCTCTACCGGAGATTAACCACTCTCGCGGTCTCACTCCAAGATCATGGGAGAAAGGATACGGATGACAATTGGATCAAGCACAAGTTTCTCAAGGAAATGATGCCCTACCATAAGGCCATGTCATCCATCGTCCATCAAAGGCCGGACTTTCATACCTTGTCCTCAAGTGAAGTGTTGGATGAGTTTGTTGCTATGAGAATCTTGGACAAGACCGCCGACAATGCGATGATGCGCTCTCAACGGGTAAAGAAACCCAACCTTGCTTTGAAGGCCAAGGCTAGTGTGGAAGAAGAGTATGAAGAGGATGAAGAGGAAGAAGAGGATAGTAACCCCGAAGATACAAAATATGCTTATCATGAGCACATGGCCCTTGCTTCAAGGAAATTTTGGAGCAAGAAGAACTCAAGGCCCAACTTCAACAAGAACAACTCAAGTGGCACCAAGGGCAAGCAACGTGTGAGGACATGCTATAATTGTGGCAATGTGAGCCACTTTGTTGCGGAATGCCCTTACGAGAAGCAGGAAGACAATGGTGGCAAGCTTATCCGAAAAGACAAAGCCAAGTCCTTCCCCAACATGAACAACTTCACCAAGAAGACTCCTCCCAAGGGGTTGGTGGCACAAGAAGAGTAAAATGAGGATGATGATGATGATGAAGACGATGAGACGGTGGCCATGGCCTCCGTTGCCATTGCCACAACTCCACGGGTGTCCCTCTTCGACTCACCCAACGAGAACATCACCACCAAGTGTCGCATGGCCAAAGACACCAACAAGGTAACCCCCAACATCAAAACTACCATCACTACTAATCCTTCCTTGACAGATTGCATTTATGAAAGTGAGGGGTCTAATGAGGAAGTAAATGAATTTGAGTCTTTTATGAGTAATCTCAAGGGTAAATCCAAGAAGCACTTTGTTGCTCTCTTGGAACAACTTGGTGAAGCCAATGACATGATTGAGGCTCACGAAGAAACCATCTCTAAGATGGAAGGACATAGTCATGAATATGCCGATGAGATATCGGATCTCTCTAGTGCGCTTGAGGAAGAGCTGGTCATTGTTTGGCTCTTGAGGAGTCACACAACGATGATCATGCTAAATTAAAGAAAGATCTTGATCATGCTCTTGTTGTATCTCGTGTGCTCAATTCCGAGAATGCTAAACTTGGGGTTGACCATGCTAGACTCAAGGAGGAGTTTGATATACTTGACAAGGCTCACAAGGCCTTGAAGGGTGCTCATGCTAGCCTCAAGGAGTCTCATGATCAACTCCAAGTGAAGCTAACCAAGGAGAAAGCCACTTTTCCTCATATGGTCTTCATTGATAATGCAAATGCTACTAACCCGTGTTGTGAGCATGTGCATCTTGTGGAGGAGAATGACAAGTTGAAGGAGCAACTTGAGAAAGTCCTTGTGTCTTTCACACAAGCTGAGAAGAACCTCAACAATCTTTTGAGCAATCAAAAGGAAGTTGTGGGCAAGGAGGGAATTGGGTTTGCACCCAAGTCCAATAACAAGAAGAAGAATCACAAGGCCAAACCACCTCTTCCTCTCAAGCAAACTTTTGTGAAGGAGGGAGAGGGTGCTTCTAAGGAGAAGAAGGACAATGTGAAGGGTGGTGGTGTCAAGAAGGGCATTTTTTGACTATTTACTATAGAGCAATAGCCCCATAGTTCCTTTTATTCAAGGAATTTTTGCCCAGTCCTATTTAAATCCACCGGGAGTCGAACCCAGGGTGTGGGGTGCTACTAAGGTCGCTGCAACCACTAGGTTACAGGCCCGTTCACGTCAAGAAGGGCATTGCCACTGCTTCCAACAAAGCCGGTGACTTTAACCCTTCTTATGTGCTATGTCGTGCTAGTGATGGGCATGTTTATGCCAAATTTGTTGGTTCTCCTTATGAGTACATTGAATGGTATATTTGGGTTCCTAAGACCCTTATTACTCCCTCCATCACAGTTTGTTGGGCGCCTCTTGAAAACCAGATTTTTTTTCACAATCCCACGGAAATAGGGCACAACTCCTTAACTATACTATTAATTGGGGCGCATTAGGCTGCTTCCGTTTCTCTTCCTCAACCGCATGCAAGGGGGAAAATGAATGGTGTGTGCAGCGCATGCAAGTGTAAACATGAGTGCAAGTGGACGGGGAGGTTACAAAGCATTGGTTTAGCGATTCATTAGGCGCATCTCCTTCAATAACGCAGCTCCAGCGCCTCCTTATTTCCTACCAATCACACCGCACCTTGGGCCCAGAGCGACGCGAGATACGCCCAACAAACTGCGATGGAGGGAGTACTAACATCAAAGGACCCATTACAAAATGGGTACCTAAAACCAAGCATTGATCTCTTGTAGGTGTTTGCTTCCAGTGGGGGATCATGGTTGCTCGATAGTGGAGCCACAAATCATATGACCGGAAGCAAGGACTTGGTGGTGGACGTGCACAAGGTCTCATCTATGCCCACTAATGTCGAGTGGGGTGATGCCTCGTCTTCTAAGGTATTGGGTCTTGGCAAGGTTGTCATTTCTCATGATCTTAGGATCGAGAAAGTCATGCTTGTTGAGTCCCTTGCATACAATTTACTTTCCATTTGTCAACTTGCACTCATGGGCTTTGCCACTTTCTTTGATATTGATACCATGGCCCTCTTGTGGAGCAAGATTCTTAAAGTAGCCTTTGTTGGGCATGTCGAGAACGGTCTTTATGTGATTAACTTTTCGGAGTGACCCACTAAGACCGCGACATGCCTAATGGCTAAAGTTGACATGGGATGGCTTTGGCATTGCCGTTTAGCCCATGTCAATATGAGATCTTTGCAAAGTCTTCTCAAGGGGGACCATGTCTGTGGACTAAAAAATGTTAGTTTTTCCAAAGATCGTGCTTGCAATGCTTATATCGAAGGAAATCTACATGATAAGGCTCACCCTCCCACTACTATCATCTACTGAAAGAGGCCCTTGGAGCTCCTTCACTTGGATCTCTTTGGACCTCCATCCTTTGATAGTCTTGGGGGTAGAAAGTATTGCTTGGTGATTGTGGATGATTATTCAAGATCCACTTGGGTATATTTCTTCAAGAGGAAGAGTGAGACTCAACAAACCATCATTGACTTTGCAAATGAAGCTCAATGTCAACACAATGCAAAGATTTTGACAATAAGAAGTGACAACATCACCAAGTTCAAGAACTACACCTTGGATGAGTTTCTTAGTGATGAGGGGATCAAGCATTAATATTCCGCACCATACACCCCTCAACAAAATGGTGTAGTAGAGAGGAAGAACCAGACGTTGATGGACGTGGAAAGGACCATGATGGCGGAGTTCAAGTCTCCCTACAACTTTTGGGCCGAAGCCATCAACACCACTTATCATGCATCCAATCGGCTCTATCTCTACAAAGGCTTGAACAAGACTCCATATGAGATACTTACCAGTAACAAGCCCAACCTCAAGTACTTTCGGGTGTTCGATTGTAGGTGTTTCATTCTCAATAAAGGTGTTCGTTTGTCTAAATTTGAGGCTAGAGCTCATGAGGGCATATTTTTTGGTTATGCTACAAACTCTCATGCTTACCGTGTCCTCAACAAGTCCATGAGACTCATTGAGGAGACGTGTAACATGGAGTTTGACGAGGATAACGGCTCCCAAGTGGAGCAAAGTGGTACTTGTGATGTAGGTGATGAAATTCCTCCCTAAGCCATAAGAAGAATGGGTGTTGGTCATATCCTACCCATTGAGGAACCCCTTGTGGCCGAAGGAGAAGGACAAAGTTCCACTCAAAGTGGAGCCATCACCAACCCAAGACCCACACGCTTCCGAAGAACAAAGTGAAGGTCCTCAACCAAGTGAACAAGATCAAGGGAAAGATCAATCTCAAGTTGGTGGTGAACCACCAAGTTATTCCCAAGGTCGAGTTCTACCTCCCGAGAAAGTTCAAGATCAAGAGCAATCTCAAGATCAAGAACAAGTTCAAGACAACGCTCAAGATGATCAAGTTACCGCTGCTCAACTATCTCTTGAGGAGGAATTGGAGCGTCGTGCCGCCAAGATTGCTTGCAAGCTCACTACCAAAGATCATCTTATGAAGAATGTGCTTGGAAGTTTGAGAAAGGGGGTAAGCACTCGTAGACAATTAGCAAACTATTGTGAACATCACGCATTTGTTTCTTGTGTTGAACCCCAAAAGGTCTATGAGACAATTAGCGAATCTTGCGATATTTGGCTCATACCCCAAACTTTGGCTTGTGGTACCCAAGTGGAGCTAACATCAACCTTTTGGGCTATTCGGACTTGGATTGGGCGGGAGACAAAGTGGATAGGAAGTCAACCTACGAAGGGTGCCAATTTCTTGGTTGCTCTTTAGTAAGTTGGTCTTCTAAGAAGCAAAGTTGTGTGTCTCTCTCGTCCACCGAAGCGGAGTATGTGGTCACCGGTAGTTGTTGTGCTCAACTTCTATGGATGAGGCGAACTTTAAAGGATTACGGTGTCATTTGTGACGAAGTGCCTCTTTGGTGTGATAATGAAAGTGCCATCAAGATCTCTCTCAACCCGGTGCAACACTTCAAGACGAAGCATATTGAGATTTGGTATCACTTCATCCGGTATCACATTAGGCGAGGAGAGATCAAACTCAAATATGTCAACACTCATGATAACCTTGCAGATATTTTCACGAAGCCCTTGGATGAAGCAAGATTTCACGAGTTAAGGTATGAGCTAAATATCATTGATTCGAGCAATGTGGCTTGAACCCTTGCACACCCCACCATACTCATCTTGATGTCTTGTTTAGGTGTAGGCATGGACATAGGGGGGTGTTGTTTTCTCAATAAACTCTCCCTCCCCCCATTATGCAAAAATTGATCAACTCTTTCACATTAGCCATTTTTTATGGTACTTGTGCTTCAAAGACGAGTTTTGGTCATGGGCCCGAGGATAATTCTTTGTGGTGCCATACCAATTGACTCAAACATAGGTGGCTCCGGCCACCGCCCTCTCCTCTTGAGAGGTTTTGTTTCGTGTTTGGTCCTTGTTGTCTTTTGCCTTCTTTTGAGCCGTGTTTGTGGTTGAGTTGCCTCGTGTGTGTGCTAGTTTGTGTGTTCGGTTGCTTGAAGGTTGCTTTGTAAAGGTCGTGTTTTTCTGTTTTGTCAAACTTGCACTTTCTTGGGTTTACGGTACTACCGTGGCAAGACATGGTACTACCGCAGGAGATGGGTTGCCCTGTGCGTGCACAGCTGCATCCCAGGCATGCTACTGCCCCTGGAAGAGCGGTACTACCACCTAGTGTGCGGTACTTCTGCCCGGGCGGTACTACCGCGCCGTCGCGAGCAAGTGGGGGTTAAGAGTGGGCAGGGGAGTTCCAACTCCCCCATACCCATTCATCTCTTTTCCCCACTTCATTTCTCTCTCTAATGCCCAAGAACGGAGCTGGAGGACCTCGCCGGATCTCCGTCTCCAGCCGCTCTCCTTGCATTCCGACTGGTGGGATCGATCCCCACCTCGCCGTCTACTACGCAACCTTCTTCTTGTAGACGTTGTTGGGCCTTCAAGTGCAGAGGTTTGTAGGATAGTAGCAAATTTCCCTCAAGTGGATGACCTAAGGTTTATCAATCCATGGGAGGCGTAGGATGAAGATGGTCTCTCTCAAACAACCCTGCAACCAAATAGCAAAGAGTCTCTTGTGTCCCCAACACACCCTATACAATGGTAAATTGTATAGGTGCACTAGTTCAGCGAAGAGATGGCGATATATGTGTAATATGGATGATAGATATAGGTTTTTGTAACCTGAACTTATAAAAACAGCAAGGTAGCAAGTAACAAAAGTGAGCGAAAACGGTATTGCAATGCTTCGAAACAAGGCCTAGGGTTCATACTTTCACTAGTGCAAGTTCTCTCAACAAGGATAACATAATTAGATCATATAACAATCCCTCAACATGCAACAAAGAGTCACTCCAAAGTCACTAATAGCAGAGAACAAGCGAAGAGATTATTGTAGGGTACGAAACCACCTCAAAGTTATTCTTTCCGATCAATCCATTGGGCTATTCCTATAATTGTCACAAACAGCCCTAGAGTTTGTAGTAAAATAACACCTTAGGACACACATCAACCAAAACCCTAATGTCACCTAGATACTCCAATGTCACCTCAAGTATCCACGGATGACTCTGATACCCGGACTGATGTTGCTGTTGCTGACCCCCCTGGCCAGATTGTTGATTGTAGCCGCCTTGACTACCTTGATTGAAATTGCCTTGATTATTCTGGTGGCCCTGAAAGCCGGAACCAGAACCGCCACTTCCATTGTTCGGGCCATGAAAGCCGCCGCCTCCTGAACCGCCGCCCAGCCCGTGATTACCATTGAATATGTTAGAATTCTTGAAAGCTTTCATGATAGTGCAATCCTTCCACAGGTGAGTAACCGGCTTCTCTTTAGTCTCGTGCTTCGGGCAGGGTCATTTAACAACTGCTCGAGAGTAGGACCTGACCCGCCAGATCGAGGAGGTGGACTCCGCTTACGCTGCTGATTGTTGCCCTGTGCATTGGTGTTAGCCACATACTCTGAGCTACCATCCGCCTTATGTTTATTATTGCCGCCTTGATTTGTCGGGCCAGGCTGCGGACCTTTAGTGTTGCTGCTCTTCTTCCCCTTCCCTGCCTTCTCATCGTCAAACTCGGGATCCTTGGTACTATCAGAGTCAGCATATTTGACGAGTGCCGCCATCAGCTGGCCCATGTCAGAACACTCACGCTTGAGTCGCCCCAGCTTCATTTTTAGAGGCTCAAAACGGCAATTTTGCTCTAACATTAATACTGCAGAACCGACATCCATCTTATCAGAGGAATGTATTATTTCCTTGACCCGGCGCACCCAATGGGTCGTGAACTCACCCTCCTGTTGCTTGCAACTAGTCAAGTCCACAATCGACATGGGCTGCTTACATGTATCTTTAAAGTTCTGGATAAACTTCTCCTTTAATTCTGCCCACGAACTAACGAAATTAGGCGGCAACGCCTTCAACCAATTACGAGTCGTTCCATCCAGCATCGTGGTGAAGTACTTGGCCATTGCATCATCACTAACTTCCAGCAATTCCATGGCCATCTCATAACTTTCGATCCACGCCCCAGGCTGTAAACCGGTCGTGTAATTAGGTATCTTACGAGGCCCCTTAAAATCCTTGGGCAAACGGTCATTACGCAGAGCCGGCACCAAACAAGGTACACCGCTGATCCTGGTGACCAAACCTGCCTCAACTGACGCCGTCGGATAAACCGGCAGGGGCTGATAAGCCGCCTGCTGAGCCGCCTGTTGAGCTGCTATTTCTGCTGCCTGCTGAGCCGCCAGCTGGGCTGCCTGTTGAGCCGCCTGCTCAATTTGCTGACGCACTCTGTCCTGATTATGCACATTAGGAGTCCCACCCTGAGCCGGGTCGTACCCGTGCAGCTGATCGCGGCACTGGGCATTGCTTGAAACGGCTGGTGAATCTAGGTGCCTGCTATAACTTTTGCTCCAGCTCGGACGTGAGGTTGAATGAATCTTGTCTCTACTGTAAGAGTATGCCTCCTGTTGTGCTAAGGTTGTCTGAAGAAGAGCTCTGACCCTTCGTGTTTCAACCGCCGTTGGTGAATCGCCGTCGGCTGGGAGAGCCACCAGTCATGTTGCCGCCGCGATCATGTTCTCCAGCGGGTTAGAAATAATGACCCGGTGGTGTCGGCACATAAGGAGGTGAAGCAGTACTCAGACGTGGGGGTCCCATAACCTGTGGCTGAATCGGTGTATTGGTCTCGGGTACTGCGACCCGGTTTACTCCCGGCGGGTTACTGGGTCCTGCTCCGGGTGTCTGGAAAAGGTTCCTAGGATCATAAACCGTAGGCAGACGAGACTGAGTCTTTTGGTACCTTCTCCTCATAACCTCATTTGATGTGTTTTGATCCATCATGAGCTGGAAAGCCTGTGACTGGATCTGCTGAACTCGAGCATTCAGAGTCGCCCACTCAGCGGTCATCCTGACATCTTCTGCCGCCAGGTCTTCTTTAGCATGCGCTATATCAAGCTTTAACTGCGCCACCTCTACATCATGTTGTGCCTGATCCGCCGGGTTGACCACGGCGGTTAACAGGGTCGTCAATTTGTCCATGAGATCCATCAACACCTGAGCCCGCGAGCGCACAGGGCCTCATGCCCCGGCTGCTGCTATCCCGGAGGTCATTGCCGCTGCAGTTGATGAATTTAACGTAGGTTGGGTACCTTCCATGAAGATTCCGAGTCTGCTTGGCGGCTCAAAGGGGTTCGGAATACTGCCACCATCGAAACAGCCCCCAAGCCTGCCGTCTTGCAGTTGATACAACGAATCCGTCTCACCTGTGGACGACTCACCATCAGAGTAGATGGTCGTCTCACCGCCAGAGACAGATCCTTTAGAAAATTCCCCTCCATGGATGCATCCCACGAAGGTACGCCTCACGGCGGGTTGAGCCCGGGCGGGTCTCGCACACTGAGCCGTCTCGATGATGTCGGTGTAGATGTCCGGCTCAGGGCCCGGCTCGCCGATCTTTCCGATGAAGACGTGGATTCCGCCGAAGGGGACCCGATTCCCATACTCAATTGAGCCGGCGTCGAGGCCCCAGCCTGCGTCATCGATGTAGAGCTTGCCGCGACGACTCTTGGTCATCCGGCCCACAACGTATCCCTTGAGCCCTTCGAAGTTTCCCTTCAAGAACTCAAATCCACCATGCACTGGCCCCACGGTGGGTGCCAATTATCGTGGAATTGTCACGTCAGATGTCCTAGCGTAAGGACTTAGTCGTGGAGCCATCGCAACTAGGAAGCTTAAAGGGGTTAAACGGGACAAAGGACACGAGGTTTATATTGGTTCGGCCCCTTGTAGTGAAGGTAAAAGCCTACGATCCAGTTTTGGGTGGGATTGCTTATGACTCGATAACCAGGAAGCGAATCCGCTTGACCTAGCTCTCGATCTGATGTTACTTGCCCTGAACCGCCGTCGGGTCGTCCCTTTATATACAGAGGTTGACGCCCAGCGGCTCATAGAGTCCCGACCGGTTCATAAGCAGTGTCCGGTTTCGTCTCTCTTTATTCCTATCTTACAATACAAGTTACTCATACATGGCGGTTTATCTCTACAGGCCTAAAGTCGCCTTTGGGCCTTGGGCCTTTAAGTGAGCTACCATCTTCAAGTGTCTTTAGTGGGCTTGTCATAGGTGTGACCCGGCCCCTCCTGGGCGGGTCATGCCTAATAGTTATATCCCCAACACACACACACACACACCTCTAGTCAACTATATCGATCCTTTCAGAAAGTGTGCTCTCCTTAGGCGCCCCTAAATGGGCCAACCTAGCCCGGGAAGAGCGCTGCTCCTTAGTCCACCTTTTTTATTAATTGTACATATATGTCAAATGAAAAATACTTTCTTTAAATTTTAAAATTTTGATCGTGTGTAGGGAAAATGTTTATACAATGTAAAAAGAATGTAGTTCAAAATATAAATGATGACAGCATAGGTAAAAAAAATGTAAATGACATTCTAAAAATGTTCATACGTTTTGTAAAAATGTTCACATAATTACAAAAATATTTTGCAATGGACGTGACATTTAATAAATGTTCTTGCATTTTGAGAGAATGTTCATGACATCTAAAAAACAAAATGTAAAAAGTTGCATAATTTAAAAATGTACATGGTTTTAGAAACTGTTAACATATTTTTAAAATATGTTCATGACATATTTTTTAAATTTTTATACAATTAAAAAAAATATTTTGTGTCATTAAACAAAATGCTAAGCATGTGTTTGCAAAATGTTTAACATATATTAAAAAAGTTCAAAAACATGTATTTGGAAAAAATGTACATTGTGTATTTGAAAATGTTCAAGTTTACCATAAAAAGGTAAGTGTTTATGAGAAAAATGTACGGTGTGTATTGAGAAAAGTAGATATGTGTTTCAAAAAGTAAGTAGAGAAAGAAAAAAAATCAAATAAGACCTTTGTAAACCGAAGAAAGAAACAAGAAACATAGAAAAAAAAGGAAAAATCAAAGAAAAGTGATGGAAACAGAGAAACCCGCTTAGAAATAAAAACATATAAAAATAGAAAATCAAAGAAAACTGGAGAAATAAACATAGAAAAGAGAGAAAAGAAAAACTGCATGGAAGGTTCTAAAACCGAACCGGATGCGTCTATATAAGCTTCCCAAAACTGCTTAGGTGGGCCAGCCCATTAAGGTGAGCATGCCTCCCGTAGAGGCGAGACTGAGTTATGTCTCGGTATGGGCGAGAAATAACTCTCGCATGCAGTTCGGCCTTAAACTTATCCAGATACACTGAATATTCAAAATGGGACCACACGGCCTGGGAATACCATCTCAGCTAAGGCTTAGATATACTCCGATAGTGATCTGATCTTCATCATGGGTTCCACTATTCCTCTACCTCCTTCCCGTCTCTGCGACCGAGACGAGGCTGCTTGGTGTGATCGTGAAAGCAAGGAAGAAGGTTGTGCTCTAGATGGCGGACGTCCCTAATTTCTCGGTGGCAATAGGAGCATGGTTGGGGGGAAACCTAGATGAATCGTTAGAGCACATGGATTTGAAGGGCGAAGAGCTGGATGATTGGAGTTGGGGAAGGAAGAGCTTAAGCAACATGAGTCCGAAACCAGGTAGCTTGCGATCAGGGGACTCGGTATCGATCGCCCTTTCAAATCGGCGGCGATATTTAAGATGCTCAAATTTGCATGGAGCTTAATCAAACACCTAAGTTCACCAAAACAGGCATCACCTTTTTATTTTTAAGCTATTTTGTTTAGGATATTGGAAGAAAGTGGTTCATCGTGGCCCATGGTTATTCCGAGGTTATGGCCTGATTGTCGAAGATTTTGATGGGAGAGCGAACCCTCCATCGTTCTCCTTAGATGGATTGTATGTTTGGGGTGAAAATACATCGGTTGCGGGCCTATATCACATATCTGAGGTGGTTGCAGTTGCTCATCGCATTGGAAGGGTGAAGGAAGTCCAATTAGCACAAACTCTAAACCATGAAGGAGATCATGTGAGAGTCTATGCGAGGGTGTTGACGGCTAAATCTTTGACTCGTTTCACTCCGCTCACGGTTGGAGGAGAGGGTGTCGCATATGGTTCACGTGAAATATGGGAAGGTTCCATTTTGGTGTGAAGTTTGTGCTCTAATGGGTCACAGGTAGGAGAAGTGTGCGGCGGAGTTTGGGAAGCAGGGGACATACAGTATGGCCGATGGATGTATGCTCAATGACAGACGGCTTCATATGATCCGCCAGCTGCAAGCCGTGTTCCGAGGGGAGGCTTTTTTGCGAAAGGGGCAAATGAGGAGGACGCAATCCCACCCATAGGAAACACAATTCCCAATATGTCGATCTGGGAGAGGATAGGATGACACTGGCATACTGCCACTAATCCCCTGAAGCCAGATGAAAATTTGAGGTGGAGGAGGATCCCGAAGATAGTATGGTTAGGAAAAAGTTGGATCTCTCGGGTGGTGAAATAGAAGATAAGGGGAAAGGCGAGGCCAACAAGAAGACCCCGCCGCTACCGCCGGTCTACGTCTTACCGCTGGAAGTGAAGAAACCAAGGAGGTCAGCATCATCGAATAGAAAATAGAACCTGGGAACATCATCGGCCTCACGAGGGGATGATCGCGGGCCTAATGGCTATCTTATGTTGGAACTGCGAGATAATAAGAGGGGTTGTGCGCCGACATTGCCCTGTCTGGTGGAGATTCAGGTCGCAAGCACCGTGCTGACAAGAAAATTGTGCTTTGATGGTGCTTCTGGAGTTGCGAGAAGTGATAGGAGTGAAGATTTATGTATCTACAAAAAGAACCCAATCCAGGTGAGCCTATGAGATTTTTCCGAGTATCATATTGATCTGTAGCCGGAGGAACAGGGGAAGGAACCGTGGCGTCTCACCTATTGGAACAGACAGGCTAACAAGTACGATTGTGGTCTTTTGATGTTCGAGAGACCTCGATGTAACTTGATCATGTTTTGGATGGTTTGTACTTCATGTGAACTTTCATAATTTATCCGAGTTATTTTTGCAAAAATAAATAAATTTACTCATCCAATTGAGCAATTATTTTGTTGAGTAAAATTCCATCGACGTAGCTGTGAAAAAAAAACATAGCTGCCTATCGGAAACGGAAATTGCTTTGTGCCCGCCGAAGCTCTCCGGTGCGTTGAGCAGAAAAAGCATGCGGGGCGACGGCAGGGACGTGCAGTCCGCCGGGCGAAGGCGCCGTCCAGGACCTACAGAGTTCGAACATCTCGCTGGCGCCGACGTGGACGTGCCTGCTTTGGGCACCGAAAGTTTTCTTGGGCGGCTAGGACGACAGGCCAGGTCGGAGCCCTTTCAAAACTCCAAATTTTGGCTCTCTCGTTCTGGGTACTACCAGCCGAAACTACGCATCATCATCCACCGTCAAGTGCGACTTTTTGTGACTCCGTGTCCCATCAGGCTCCACGCAGGACGGCACGAGCACACGTGCAATGTGCAGCAGCGCAGCGCATTGTTTTCTTCTTCCAAGAAAAAGAAGTCGACGCTCATCCGGCAACCCATGGGTGCATGGCCGCTCTTTTTCGAACCACACCTTCTCTTTGCAGGTAAATTACCCACACCTGATCCTGAGGATGCTACAATACTTTTCCCTCGCAAAAGAAAGAGGATGCTAAAATACTTCTTTTTCTAGGATCCCAAATAACTTGCACTTAACCTAAAAAAAATCACATTTGAGAAACCAGGAGCACATTTCCGCAACCCGTGGATGATAGTGAATGTCATCCCACCTCTTTTTGTCTTCATCGTCGTCTCGAATGCTTCCATGATAGTAAATGTGATGTGTTGCCACTGCTTGAAGGGAAATGACAAACATGCAACAGAAAGAGAAGAAAGTCGTCGATGAGCAAAATAAAGCATGCAAGAGGAAGGGACACTGGGTGCGGTGCGACATAGAAAGTTGGTGCACTGGACTCGGATTTTCCCCATGGTATGGAGGCGGGCGGCACAACCCATAACCCATGTCTTTTGATGTAAATCATGTAGCCATCTACACACTAAGAGCATCTCCAGCCGTTCGGCCCCAGGACGCCGAAAAAAGTCGTCTGGGACCAAACCGGCGCTGGCTTGGCGCGTGGGGGCGCCTACGGTCCCAGTCGACGCCCCGAGGTCGCCGTCAAAGTCGCATGTATTCAGCGATATTTCATCCAAATTTCTACAAAACTAGGCGATTTGACACAAACTCGGCGATACTTCATCGAAATTTATACAAAAGCAGACGAACATGCCAACTACGCCAATCCCTGCTATGCCGCGGCCACCGCTCGCCATTTACATGCCGAGAAGCGCATAGAAACGGATGTAGTCGTCGTCATTGTCGTGCGTGAAGGAAATATGCCCTAGAGGCAATAATAAAGTTATTATTTATTTCCTCATATCATGATAAATGTTTATTATTCATGCTAGAATTGTATTAATCGGAAACATGATACATGTGTGAATACATAGACAAACATATAGTCACTAGTATGCCTCTACTTGATTAGCTCATTAATCAAAGATGGTTATGTTTCCTAACCATTGACATGTGTTGTCATTTGATTAATGGGATCACATCATTAGGAGAATGAGGTGATTGACATGACCCATCCCGTTAGCTTAGCACTTGATCGTTTAATATTCTGCTATTGCTTCCTTCATGACTTATACATGTTCCTGTAACTATGAGAATTGTGTAACTCCCGTTTACCGGAGGAACACTTTGGGTACTACCAAACGTCACAACGTAACTGGGTGATTATAAAGGAGTACTACAGGTGTCTCCGAAGGTACATGTTGAGTTAGCATAATTCGAGATTAGGTTTTGTCACTCCGATTGTCGGAAAGGTATCTCTGGGCCCTCTCGGCAATGCTCATCACCTAAGCCTTGCAAGCATGTAACTAATGAGTTAGTTATAAGATGAAGTATTACAGAACGAGTAAAGAGACTTGTCGATAACGAGATTGAACTAGGTATTGGATACCGACGATCGAATCTCGGACAAGTAACATACCGATGACAAAGGGAACAACGTATGTTGTTATGCGGTTTGACCGATAAAGATCTTCGTAGAATATGTAGGAACCAATATGGGCATCCAGGTCCCGCTATTGGTTATTGACCAGAGATGTGTCTCAGTCATGTCTACATCGTTCTCGAACCGTAGGGTCCGCACGCTTAAGGTTTCGATGACAGTTATATTATGAGTTTATGTATTTTGATGTACTGAAGGTTGTTCGGAGTCCCGGATATGATTACGGACATGAAGAGGAGTCTCGAAATGGTCGAGGCATAAAGATTGATATATTGGACGGATATATTTGGACACCGGAAAGGTTCCGGAGAAGTTTGGAGCCCCGGGAGGTTACCGGAACCCCCCGGGAGGTATATGGGCCTTATTGGGCCCATGTAGGAGGAAGAGAGAAGGAGCAAGGGAGGGGGGCGCCCCCCCCCCCAAGCCCAATCCGAATTGGGGAGGGGGGCCGGCCCCCCCTTTCCTTTCTCCTTCCCCCTCTTCCTATTACTACTACTAGTACTACTTCCTAATACTAGTACTCTTTCCTTCCCCCTCCAAATAAGATAAGGAAAAGAGAGGGAAACCTACTTGGAGTAGGTTTCCCCCTCCTCATGGCGCGCCCCCCTAGGGCCGGCCACCTCCTCCCTCCCTCCTTTATATACGGGGGTAGGGGGGCACCCTAGAACACACAAGTTGATCATTGACCGTTCCTTAGCCGTGTGCGGTGCCCCCTCCACGATATTACACCTCGGTCATATTGTAGCGGTGCTTAGGCGAAGCCCTGCAACAGGAGAACATCAAGATCGTCACCACGCCGTCGTGCTGACGGAACTCCCCCTCGGCGCCTCTGCTGGATCGGAGATCGAGGGTGCGTCATCGAGCTGTACGCGTGTCAAGAACTCGGAGGTGCCGGAGTAACGGTACTTGGATCGGTTGAACCGGAGGACGTACGACTACTTCCTCTACGTTGCGTCAACGCTTCCGCTTCGGTCTACGAGGGTACGTAGACAACACTCTCCCCTCGTTGCTATATCATCACCATGATCTTGCGTGTGCGTAGGAATTTTTTTGAAATTACTACGTTCCCCAACAGTGGCATCCGAGCCTAGGTTTTATGCGTTGATGTTATATGCACGAGTAGAACACAAGTGAGTTGTGTACGATATAAGTCATACTGCCTACCAGCATGTCATACTTTGGTTCAGCGGTATTGTGAGATAAAGCGGCCCGGACCGACATTACGCGTACGCTTACGCGAGACTGGTTTCACCGTTACGAGCACTCGTGCTTAAAGGTGGCTGGCGGGTGTCTGTCTCTCTCACTTTAGTTGAACCGAGTGTGGCTACGCCCGGTCCTTGTGAAGGTTAAAACGGAGTCTATTTGACAAACTATCGTTGTGGTTTTGATGCGTAGGTGAGATTGGTTCTTGCTTAAGCCCGTAGCAGCCATGTAAAATTTGCAACAACAAAGTAGAGGACGTCTAACTTGTTTTTGCAGGGCATGTTGTGATGTGATATGGCCAAGACATGATGCTATATTTTATTGTATGAGATGATCATGTTTTGTAACCGAAGTTATCGGCAACTGGCAGGAGCCATATGGTTGTCGCTTTATTGTATGAAATGCAAACGCCCTGTAATTGCTTTACTTTATCTCTAAGCGGTAGCGATAGTCGTAGAAGCAATAGATGGCATAACGACAACGATGTTACGATGGAGATCAAGGTGTCGCGCTGGTGACGATGGTGATCACGACGGTGCTTCAAAGATGGAGATCACAAGCACAAGATGATGATGGCCATATCATATCACTTATATTGATTGCATGTGATGTTTATCCTTTATGCATCTTATCTTGCTTTGATTGACGGTAGCATTTTAAGATGATCTCTCACTAATTATCAAGAAGTGTTCTCCCTGAGTATGCACCGTTGCGAAAGTTCTTCGTGCTGAGACACCACGTGATGATCGGGTGTGATAGGCTCTACGTTCAAATACAACGGGTGCAAAACAGTTGCACACGCGGAATACTCAGGTTATACTTGACGAGCCTAGCATATACAGATATGGCCTCGGAACACGGGGACCGAAAGGTCGAGCGTGAATCATATAGTAGATATGATCAACATAGAGATGTTCACCATTGAAACTACTCCATCTCACGTGATGATCGGACATGGTTTAGTTGATTTGGATCATGTTATCACTTAGATGACTAGAGAGATGTCTGTCTAAGTGGGAGTTCTTTAGTAATATGATTAATTGAACTTAAATTTATCATGAACTTAGTACCTGATAGTATTTTGCTTGTCTATGTGTGTTTGTAGATAGATGGCTCGTGCTATTGTTCCGTTGAATTTTAATGCGTTCCTTGAGAAAGCAAAGTTGAAAGATGATGGTAGCAATTACATGGACTGGGTCCGTAACCTGAGGATTATCCTCATTGCTGCACAGAAGAGTTACGTCCTGGAAGCACCGCTGGGTGCCAGGCCTGCTGCTGATGCAACTGACGACGTTAAGAACGTCTGGCAGAGCAAAGCTGATGACTACTCTATAGTTCAGTGTGCCATGCTTTACGGCTTAGAACCGGGTCTTCAACGACGTTTTGAACGTCATGGGGCATATGAGATGTTCCAGGAGTTGAAGTTAATATTTCAAGCAAATGCCCGGATTGAGAGATATGAAGTCTCCAATAAGTTCTACAGCTGCAAGATGGAGGAGAACAGTTCTGTCAGTGAACATATACTCAAAATGTCTGGGTATAATAATCACTTGATTCAACTGGGAGTTAATCTTCCGGATGATAGCGTCATTGACAGAATTCTCCAATCACTGCCACCAAGCTACAAGAGCTTTGTGATGAACTATAATATGCAAGGGATGAACAAGACTATTCCCGAGCTCTTCGCGATGCTGAAAGCCGCGGAGGTAGAAATCAAAAAGGAGCATCAAGTGTTGATGGTCAACAAGACCACTGGTTTCAAGAAAAGGGGCAAAGGGAAGAAGAAGGGGAACTTCAAAAGGAACGGCAAACAAGTTGCTGCTCAAGTGAAGAAACCCAAGTCTGGACCTAAGCCTGAAACTGAGTGCTTCTACTACAAGCAGACTGGACACTGGAAGCGGAACTGCCCCAAGTATTTGGCGGATAAGAAGGATGGCAAAGTGAACAAAGGTATATGTGATATACATGTTATTGATGTGTACCTTACTAATGCTTGCAGTAGCACCTGGGTATTTGATACTGGTTCTGTTGCTAACATTTGCAACTCGAAACAGGGACTACGGATTAAGCCAAGATTAGCTAAGGACGAGGTGACGATGCGCGTGGGAAATGGTTCCAAAGTCGATGTGATCGCGGTCGGCACGCTACCTCTACATTACCATCGGGATTAGTTTTAGACCTGAATAATTGTTATTTGGTGCCTGCGTTGAGCATGAACATTATATCTGGATCTTGTTTGATGCGAGACGGTTATTCATTTAAATCAGAGAATAATGGTTGTTCTATTTATATGAGTAATATCTTTTATGATCATGCACCCTTGAAGAGTGGTCTATTTTTATTAAATCTCGATAGTAGTGATACACATATTCATAATGTTGAAGCCAAAAGATGCAGAGTTGATAATGATAGTGCAACATATTTGTGGCACTGCCGTTTAGGTCATATCGGTGTAAAACGCATGAAGAAACTCCATACTGATGGACTTCTGGAATCACTTGATTATGAATCACTTGGTACTTGCGAACCGTGCCTCATGGGCAAGATGACCAAAACACCGTTCTCCGGATCTATGGAGAGAGCAACAGATTTGTTGGAAATCATACATACAGATGTATGTGGTCTGATGAATGTTGAGGCTCATGGCGGATATCGTTATTTCCTCACCTTCACAGATGATTTGAGCAGATATGGGTATATCTACTTGATGAAGCACAAGTCTGAAACATTTGAAAAGTTCAAAGAATTTCAGAGTGAAGTAGAAAATCATCGTAACAAGAAAATAAAGTCTCTACGATCTGATCGTGGAGGAGAATATTTGAGTTACGAGTTTGGTTTACATTTGAAACAATGTGGAATAGTTTCGCAACTCACTCCACCTGGAACACCACAGCGAAATGGTGTGTCCGAACATCGTAATCGTACTTTACTTGATATGGTGCGATCTATGATGTCTCTTACCGATTTACCGCTATCGTTTTGGGGTTATGCTTTAGAGACGGCCGCATTCATGTTAAATAGGGCACCATCAAAATCCGTTGAGACGACGCCTTATGAATTGTGGTTTGGCAAGAAACCAAAGTTGTCGTTTCTCAAAGTTTGGGGCTGCGATGCTTATGTGAAGAAACTTCAACCAGATAAGCTCGAACCCAAATCGGAGAAATGTGTCTTCATAGGATACCCAAAGGAGACAATTGGGTACACCTTCTATCACAGATCTGAAGGCAAGATTTTCGTTGCTAAAATTGGATCCTTTCTAGAGAAGGAGTTTCTCTCGAAAGAAGTGAGTGGGAAGAAAGTAGAACTTGATGAGATAACTGTATCTACTCCCTTATTGGAAAGTAGTTCATCACAAGAACTGGTTCCTGTGACAACTACACCAATTAGTGAGGAAGCTAATGATATTGATCATGAAACTTCAGATCAAGTTTCTACTGAACCTCGTAGGTCTACCAGAGTAAGATCCGCACCAGAGTGGTACGGAAATCCTATTCTGGAAGTCATGTTACTAGACCATGATGAACCTACGAACTATGAGGAAGCGATGATGAGCCCAGATTCCGCAAAATGGCTAGAGGCCATGAAATCTGAGATAGGATCCATGTATGAAAACAAAGTATGGACTTTGGTTGACTTGCCCGATGATCGGCAAGCCATTGAGAATAAATGGATCTTTAAGAAGAAGACTGACGCTGATGGTAATGTTACTGTCTACAAAGCTCGAGTTGTTGCAAAAGGTTTTCGACAAGTTCAAGGGGTTGACTACGATGAGACTTTCTCACCCGTAGCGATGCTTAAGTCTGTTCGAATCATGTTGGCTATTGCTGCATTTCATGATTATGAAATTTGGCAAATGGATGTCAAGACTGCATTCTTGAATGGATTTCTAGAAGAAGAGTTGTATATGATGCAACCTAAAGGTTTTGTTGATCCAAAAGGTGCTGACAAAGTGTGCAAGCTCCAACGTTCCATTTATGGACTGGTGCAAGCATCTTGGAGTTGGAATAAACGTTTTGATAGTGTGATCAAAGCATATGGCTTTATACAGACTTTTGGAGAAGCCTGTATTTACAAGAAAGTGAGTGGGAGCTCTGTAGCATTTCTAGTTTTATATGTTGATGACATATTATTAATTGGAAATGATATAGAATTTCTGGATAGCATAAAGGGATACTTGAATAAAAGTTTTTCTATGAAAGACCTCGGTGAAGCTGCTTACATATTGGGCATCAAGATCTATAGAGATAGATCAAGACGCTTAATAGGACTTTCACAAAGTACATACCTTGACAAAATTTTGAAAAAGTTCAAAATGGATCAGGCAAAGAAAGGATTCTTGCCTGTGCTACAAGGTGTGAAGTTGAGTCAAACTCAATGCCCGACCACAGCAGAAGATAGAGAGAAAATGAAAGATGTTCCCTATGCTTCAGCCATAGGCTCTATCATGTATGCAATGCTGTGTACCAGACCTGACGTATGCTTAGCAATAAGCTTGGCAGGTAGGTACCAAAGTAATCCAGGAGTGGATCACTGGACAGCGGTCAAGAACATCCTGAAATACCTGAAAAGGACTAAGGATATGTTTCTCGTATATGGAGGTGACAAAGAGCTAGTCGTAAATGGTTACGTCGATGCAAGCTTTGACACTGATCCGGACGATTCTAATCGCAGACCGGATACGTGTTTTTATTTAACAGTGGAGCTGTAAGTTGGTGCAGTTCTAAATAAAGCGTCGTGGCGGGATCTACATGTGAAGCGGAGTACATAGCTGCTTCTGAAGCAGCAAATGAAGGAGTCTGGATGAAGGAGTTCATTTCCGATCTAGGTGTCATACCTAGTGCATCGGGACCAATGAAGATCTTCTGTGACAATACTGGTGCAATTGCCTTGGCAAAGGAATCCAGATTTCACAAGAGGACCAAGCACATCAAGAGACGCTTCAATTCCATTCGGGACCAAGTCCAAGTGGGAGACATAGAGATTTGCAAGATACATACGGATCTGAATGTTGCAGACCCGTTGACTAAGCCTCTCTCGCGAGCAAAACATGATCAGCACCAAGACTCCATGGGTGTTAGAATCATTACTATGTAATCTAGATTATTGACTCTAGTGCAAGTGGGAGACTGAAGGAAATATGCCCTAGAGGCAATAATAAAGTTATTATTTATTTCCTCATATCATGATAAATGTTTATTATTCATGCTAGAATTGTATTAACCGGAAACATGATACATGTGTGAATACATAGACAAACATATAGTCACTAGTATGCCTCTACTTGACTAGCTCATTAATCAAAGATGGTTATGTTTCCTAACCATTGACATGTGTTGTCATTTGATTAATGGGATCACATCATTAGGAGAATGAGGTGATTGACATGACCCATCCCGTTAGCTTAACACTTGATCGTTTAGTATTCTGCTATTGCTTCCTTCATGACTTATACATGTTCCTGTAACTATGAGAATTGTGTAACTCCCGTTTACCGGAGGAACACTTTGGGTACTACCAAACGTCACAACGTAACTAGGTGATTATAAAGGAGTACTACAGGTGTCTCCGAAGGTACATGTTGAGTTAGCATAATTCGAGATTAGGTTTTGTCACTCCGATTGTCGGAAAGGTATCTCTGGGCCCTCTCGGCAATGCTCATCACCTAAGCCTTGCAAGCATGTAACTAATGAGTTAGTTATAAGATGAAGTATTACAGAACGAGTAAAGAGACTTGTCGATAACGAGATTGAACTAGGTATTGGATACCGACGATCGAATCTCGGACAAGTAACATACCGATGACAAAGGGAACAACGTATGTTGTTATGCGGTTTGACCGATAAAGATCTTCGTAGAATATGTAGGAACCAATATGGGCATCCAGGTCCCGCTATTGGTTATTGACCAGAGATGTGTCTCAGTCATGTCTACATCGTTCTCGAACCGTAGGGTCCGCACGCTTAAGGTTTCGATGACAGTTATATTATGAGTTTATGTATTTTGATGTACTGAAGGTTGTTCGGAGTCCCGGATATGATTACGGACATGAAGAGGAGTCTCGAAATGGTCGAGGCATAAAGATTGATATATTGGACGGATATATTTGGACACCGGAAAGGTTCCGGAGAAGTTTGGAGCCCCGGGAGGTTACCGGAACCCCCCGGGAGGTATATGGGCCTTATTGGGCCCATGTAGGAGGAAGAGAGAAGGAGCAAGGGAGGGGGGCGCCCCCCCCCCCAAGCCCAATCCGAATTGGGGAGGGGGGCCGGCCCCCCCTTTCCTTTCTCCTTCCCCCTCTTCCTATTACTACTACTAGTACTACTTCCTAATACTAGTACTCTTTCCTTCCCCCTCCAAATAAGATAAGGAAAAGAGAGGGAAACCTACTTGGAGTAGGTTTCCCCCTCCTCATGGCGCGCCCCCCTAGGGCCGGCCACCTCCTCCCTCCCTCCTTTATATACGGGGGTAGGGGGGCACCCTAGAACACACAAGTTGATCATTGATCGTTCCTTAGCCGTGTGCGGTGCCCCCCTCCACGATATTACACCTCGGTCATATTGTAGCGGTGCTTAGGCGAAGCCCTGCAACAGGAGAACATCAAGATCGTCACCACGCCGTCGTGCTGACGGAACTCCCCCTCGGCGCCTCTGCTGGATCGGAGATCGAGGGTGCGTCATCGAGCTGTACGCGTGTCAAGAACTCGGAGGTGCCGGAGTAACGGTACTTGGATCGGTTGAACCGGAGGACGTACGACTACTTCCTCTACGTTGCGTCAACGCTTCCGCTTCGGTCTACGAGGGTACGTAGACAACACTCTCCCCTCGTTGCTATATCATCACCATGATCTTGCGTGTGCGTAGGAATTTTTTTGAAATTACTACGTTCCCCAACAGTGCGCCCCGTCGGAGCCGCCCCCGTCCCTACTGCACCCCTGGCCAGGGTCGCCAACGTGCGGTGGTGGGTTGGACGGGCCGGCCTCGTTCTCCTCGTCGTTGTCGAAGACGATGCCGCCACCCTCCTCGCGTCCGGCGTGGCGCCACCCTCCTCGCGTCTGCGCCGCCGGGCCTTGCGGCGGCGCCGGGCCTGGAGCTCCTTGTACGCCCGACGTTGGCGGAGCACCTCCTTGCGGACGTAGTCCTCCTTCGCCCACTTGAAGACGACCTCGTCGTCGCGGGCCACCATGGCCGCGTGCTCCGGCTTCACGGGGAGCAGCCCCAGCTCGGGCTTTGGCCGGACCAGGTGGAGGGAGCGCGGGAAGGGGCTCGCGCCCTCGTTGATGACGAGGGCGCTGCTACGGGTGCGACGTCGGAGCGGCATCCCTTCTGGCTCCGGCTTGACGGGGCGCAACCCCGACTCGAGCTTCGGCCGGACCAGGCGGAGGGAGCGCGGGGAGGGGCTGGCGCCCTCGTTGATGACGAGGGCGCCGCTACGTGTGCGGCGTCGGAGCAGCATCCCTTCCGGCTCCGGCTTGACGGGGCGGAGCGCCGGCGAGCCCGAGGAGAGTGAGCCGGAGCCCGACGAGGAGGACGCGGACACAACTTCGGTGCCTTAAAGGCACCTGCCTTTGGGTCATTGACATGTGGGCCAGCCACCTGTTGGGCCCACATGTCATAGACACAAAGGCACGTGCCTTAAGGCACCGAAGCATTGTCCGGAGGACGCCCCCGGCTCCATTCGCCGTGGCGTCCAGGAGCTGCCACGACGGCGAGAGAAGGACGGCCGCGGCGGATACTCAAGGCGCGGCGTGTTGCCGGTCTCGATGTGGTCGAGGATGGCCTCGAGGGTGCGGCCGAGCACGCCCCACCACTCGCGCCACCCGTCGGCGTTATGGCATCCGCGGGGGATGATGTCGTTGGCGCAGGCGATCTGCTCTGCACGGTGGTGCTCAAAAAACATCGTCCATGGTGTGTGGCTGTCGGCAGCGTACCTCGACTCGTTCCGTTGCGCCTCCGTCAGCGACGAGCGGATGCGGGCGATCTCGGCCCACCGTGCAGCCTCTTCGTGCACCAGTGGCACCGAGACGCTGCCGTCGCTCAACTTCTACGCCCCCGACACACGCATGTTTGGGGGCGCCGGATATTCGGCCTCGTAGAGGAGGCGCACATCCGTATCTTCGAGATGGCGGCGGCCGAAGCCGTTCGCCGCCGCGCCGTCGCTTGGGTACCTCTCAGCCATTGCTCGTCGGCGTGAAAAGGGGAATGTGTTGCTTTGTGTGCCGATGGGAGGCGAATGTGTGGCTGCCCGATGGGGAGATCGACTTTTATAGCCGCAGCGGGGCGGCGAGAGCCTACATGCCGGGTGACGCGTGGCGGGAGCAGGTGGGACGCGCGTCGGTGGCGCCTTCACTGCGCCGCCCGTGAGGCATCAATGAAGATTGACCAGCGGCAGCACGGCAGCCTTGGCATTGGTTCCCGCGGTAACCGAGGTAGTGAGGACGACGAAACGACGTCTCGCTGACTCGGCGGACCCATCCCCTTTCGCGCCAAAAACGCGTCCCCCAGCGTCCCCAGACGCCCCCCAGCGCACCGGGTTCGGCCTAGGTCCGCCGGCGCAAGTTTCGGCCCAAACCGACAAAAAACGGGCTCATGAGACGCGGCTGGGCCGATTTTCGGCCGCCGACGTCAAAAAAACACCTGGGGGGCTTCTTGTGGGCGCGGTCGGAGATGCTCTAAGTATTTTTCTGATAATCCGGCATCGACTTGCATTCATCGCAAACACTTTAAAATAACATCAAATTTAGATCTAATGCAAGTATGGGTGCTCATTTACCATTCGATATTTCTTTACCGTTCCATTTTATTTCTATTTTTTTATAGCAAAAACAAAAGGGGAAAGACACGAAATCTCCGGCACAGCTCCACATTATTACGCACACTACGAGGGACCCGGGCGCAAAACCCACGCGGCGGAGCGGAGGCCCGAAACTCGGCCACGGCACCGGGGCCGTTTCCTACGGGCGGCGTGCCTTTTCTAGCATGGACGCGTATAAAGCACCACCCAGGCAACCAACGCCTTTACGCCATCCGCCGTATTCCTTCCTTCGTCTCGCCGCAGTCCACCTCGCTTCATCCGCCGAGCAGAGCCCTCCAGACGCCATCCACGCTCCCGTGAACAGGTGACGCTCCCCTCCCACCCCCTGCTCCCCCCCTCGATCCGTTTGATCTGAAACCCAAATCTGTCGAGTTCCACTCCCCCCTCAGGTAGATCGCCTCGCTAGCTTCTGTTTTGATCGGTGAACCTCAAGTTCTTTTCGGTTTCTTGTGCTGTGGGCGAATTTTGCTGCTCGGTGGTTGGGTGATCCCTTCCGGAGCATGGAATTTTTCCGGGGTGAGTGGATGATCTGAGGATGTGTTTATCGCGCGGGCTCCCTGGTGTTGCTGGAGATAATTGCGAACTGTTCATTTTGCTTTTGTGGGGTTTTTTTCCCCTTGCCTCGAAATGTTTTTCGTCTTGTAGACGGTGCGCGGATTCTAGTGCCGTGCCGTGACAATATCTTCAGTTAGCACTAGCGAGACAGCAAGGCGAATTATACTGTTTTTTAATGCTTCCATGCTTAATCTATGTGTGGCCCGTGATGTCATGATAAGTGCGATTCACTTTAGAAATTGGGATCGGGAAAGACTAAGAGCCCAAGTTTGTCTTACTCTGCATTATTGATTGATAATTTAGCCGCGGCATGCCAACTTCGATTAGGTGCATGTTTGGGGTTTTGCTTGGCTATCCGCCTCAGGAATTAGGCCAGCCAGTGTTGTTATAAATTCTTAATAAAAGGGTGTATGGAAGAAAAACTTTCAACCAACCAAAATACTGAATTCTTTAACACGTTATTATGCTTAAAAAATTAATGTCATGTTTCTAAATTGATGCTTGGATTGTTGAAAATGTAGTTGCATATAATCAGATGGTGTTCCTCAATTGCTTTATCCCACCAGATGACAGATACATGTGTGCCTTTGTCACTTTCAGGCACTCTGAACCGCTGATATTATGGGTTTACTTGCTTTTGTATGGAAGCATTTCTGACAGTTTAGGTGTTTATACAGAAACTTGCTCTTATACCAATCTACCATTGCAGATTTCTTACAGGAAACTTGACAAATGGCTGATGAGGATGTTCAACCTATCGTGTGCGATAACGGCACTGGAATGGTCAAGGTTGTTATTCAGCACAAGATCCTTTGAACATTAAAAAATAACATGCTCTCCCAAACTAACTGATCACATTCCTGATGTTTGGCAGGCTGGTTTTGCCGGTGATGATGCACCCAGGGCTGTCTTTCCTAGCATTGTAGGAAGGCCACGCCATACCGGTGTCATGGTTGGTATGGGCCAAAAGGATGCCTATGTGGGCGATGAAGCTCAAGCAAAGAGAGGTATCCTGACTTTGAAGTACCCCATTGAACATGGCATTGTCAACAACTGGGATGACATGGAGAAAATATGGCATCACACGTTCTACAACGAGCTCCGTGTCGCACCAGAGGATCATCCTGTGTTGCTGACTGAGGCCCCTCTCAACCCCAAGGCCAACAGAGAGAAAATGACCCAGATCATGTTCGAAACCTTCAGTTGCCCAGCAATGTATGTCGCAATCCAGGCCGTTCTGTCCTTGTATGCCAGCGGTCGAACAACTGGTATGTCTGCCGCCTTGTTTGAAACAGTTTTTTTTTTTGAAAGGAAAACTTACTCCATTACACATACGGGCCAACAAAATCGCTGGCAACCGCTTCAGTTACAAAGTTTGGTACATCTGACAACCACATACATATATCTGGCTCAACCAAACTCGCGCCAAATGACGCTAGCTTATGGGCAGCTACATTACAGGACCTGGGACACCAATTGATAAAAGCAGACTGAAAATAGTACAAGAGTTTAAACTTTGCTTCTCGAAACAGGGCACCGAAAACTGAATTATCGTAGGCGTCTCCGTCAATAGCTTGTTTCAGCACCAATGCATCCGTTTCGAAGATTACATTCCTGCATCCCAACTCACTTGCTCTCTCCACGGCATATAACAGGGCAATTGTTTCTGCTTGAATTGCCTCAGAGAGTCTTGACAATCTCCCTGCCCCTGCTGCTTCTACTCCTCCTTCAGAGTTTCTGATAATGAAACCCCATCCTCCCTTCTTTGTGTCCTTTGTGAAGGCTCCGTCTATATTTATCTTTAGATAATTTTCCTCTGGCGGTTTCCAACAACTATCCTTGGTCGTTGTTTTTTTAGTACATTTCCTCTTAAAAAACTCGTCAGATTCTCTATCATGCTTTTCGAGGGATTCTAGAATTTCAGTTGTACTTCTTATAGCCTCTCCTTTATTAGCTTTATTTCTCTCGTGCCACCAAAGCCACATAAGAATACTTGCTCTTGCACTCTTCCTCTGATCAAGCTCAAAAATTCGAATGAGCACATCTTTCGGACTACAACAAATGCTAAGATTTTCCCTTATATCCTCCATTTGAGCCGCCCTCCATATGTGCTTCACTGGTTTGCATTTGAAGAAGGTGTGCCCTCCATCCTCATCAGTACGTAAGCATACTGGGCACCATGGGTCTGCTTTAACTCCTCGCTGAATTAGTTTTTGTCTCAATGGCAGACTGTTTCTTGCCATTCTCCATAAAAAGTGCAAGATTTTTGTCGGTAGCGGAAGCCTCCATATTTTCTCCCACTCAAAGGGTAAGTGGTCAGCTGTTGTGCCAGATGCAGAAGCAATACCATGGATAGACTTCCTTGCATCTGTTTCAATGGCCACTCGATAAGCTGATTTCACAGAGAATAAGCCCCTTTTATCAAAGTGCCATGCAAGCCAGTCCTCGTTGCCTTCGCTGATTGGTATTTGCAGAATTTCCTCTGCATCTTTCTCATTAAACGTTTGTTTTATTAGGTCTTCATCCCAATCACCATCTACTGGGTTAATTAGTTCTGAGACTTTGTGGAGGATGACATTCCTTCTTTGGGGAGTGGCTGGTTTTCTACTCTTACCTCGTGGGATCCATGGGTCATTCCATATGTTCACCTTCTCACCATTGCCTATTCTCCAGATTACACCTTCTCTTAGCAGTGAACTCCTTTAAGGATGCTTCTCCACGAATAAGACATGCCATCCTTTGGCACTGCTCTAATAATCTGACCTGATGGGTAGTATTTCGCAGATAGAACTCTAGCGCAAAGAGAGTTGGGCGCATTTGCTAACCTCCATGCTTGCCTCGCTAACATGGCTCTGTTAAACACATGGAGATCCCTGAAACCTAGATCTCCATCCTTCTTTGGCAGCATCATATGTTCCCGACTAACCCAATGGATTTTATGTTCTTTGTCCATATTACTCCATCAGTATCTGCAGATCATCTCACTAATCTGGTTACATAAAGTCTTGGTCAGATCAAAACATGCCATTGCAAAGACCGGGACTGCTTGGGCTACGGCCTTTATTAGAATCTCTTTACCCGCCGTTGAGAGCATTTTTTCTTTCCATCCTTGAACTTTCCTCCAAATTTTGTCTTTGAGGTAGGCAAATGCCTTTTCTTTTGATCTTCCTATGTACACTGGCAGCCCTAAATACTTCTCTGTTCTTGCCTCCCTTGTAATATGCAATGCTGACATGATCATATTCTTCTGCTGATGCTGGGTATTCTTGCTAAACATTATGGCAGATTTCTCCTTATTGATTACTTGACCTGAGCAACCAGCATATGTCTCCAGGATATGATTTATCTCTATTGCAGTCCTATTTTCAGCTTTGAAGAGCAGTAAAGAATCATCTGCAAAGAGGAGATGATTAATGCTTGGAGCTCTTTTGCATACTTTGATGCCTATTATTTTTCCACGTTCCTCCGCTTTCTGCAGCATTGATGAGAGGCCCTCAGAACAAATAAGAAATAAATATGGAGATAGAGGGTCTCCTTGTCGGAGACCTCTCCCTGGGATGATTACATTCGTAGTATCATTATTCACCTTTATTTGATAACGAACCGTGGTGACGCAGTTCATAATGAGCTTGACCCAAGAAGAGTTAAACCCCATCTTTATCATCATGTCCCTCAAGAAACTCCATTCAACTCGATCGTACGCCTTGCTCATGTCGAGTTTGAGTGCTGCAAAGCTGGCTTTCCCTCTTCTTTTATTCTTTAGTCTTGTTTGAAACAGTTGCCGCTGAAGTTCACTGGATAGGGTGGTTGACAACTTTTTCTTTCTGCAGGTATTGTGCTCGACTCTGGTGATGGTGTGAGCCACACTGTTCCAATCTATGAGGGATACACGCTTCCTCATGCTATCCTTCGTTTGGACCTTGCTGGCCGTGACCTCACGGATAATCTAATGAAGATCCTCACAGAAAGAGGGTACTCCCTCACAACAACCGCTGAGCGGGAAATTGTCAGAGACATAAAGGAGAAGCTTGCTTACGTGGCCCTTGATTATGAGCAGGAGCTGGAAACGGCTAGGAGCAGCTCCTCTGTGGAGAAGAGCTATGAGATGCCTGATGGTCAGGTTATAACAATTGGTTCAGAAAGGTTCAGGTGCCCTGAGGTGCTATTCCAGCCATCTCATGTTGGTATGGAAGTTCCTGGTATACACGAAGCGACATACAATTCCATCATGAAGTGTGATGTTGATATCAGAAAGGATCTGTATGGTAATGTTGTTCTCAGTGGAGGTTCTACCATGTTTCCTGGAATTGCTGATCGCATGAGCAAGGAGATCACGGCCCTTGCTCCTAGCAGTATGAAGGTTAAAGTTATTGCACCACCTGAAAGGAAATACAGTGTCTGGATCGGTGGCTCTATTTTGGCCTCTCTTAGCACTTTCCAGCAGGTTAGTATATTTCCCCCTCTCAGTGGAAGTTGCATATACATTACTCCTATCTTTGCTCAACAATTTTTTATAGCGCTCTTCGGGGTAATTTTTTCTCAGCATGTTCAACTTTCAATTGACTTAGAATCCTTATTCATGATCCACTTTCAGTTTGGGTTGGTAGGGTATGCATTAACTATTTTAGAGAATTCAATCTGAATATACATTTAATTCATGTTTTTAAGAAATTGCCATATAATATTCTAATTAACATAGATGGTCATATCCTCTGCTTGAACTTTTAGATATTTCTAGTATGCCATTTTACCAGAATATGAAAAAAATAGTACTCCCTCTGTTCATAAATATAGTATGTTCTAACTTTTCTGATGTATATAGACACATTTTAGTGTGTTTGTTCACTCATTTTAGTCCGTATATACTCCATATTGAAATGTCCAAAACATTTTTATTTTCTTCTCCTACGTATAGTGTTGGTCTTATATGACGTTGCTATTTGTCGAAGTGCTTTTGTGTGCATGTGTTGGTGTTGGTTGTGTGCATCCTAGCTATGCAGAGGCCTGTTGTGCATGCTCAATGTGTTTGTATCGTCTGGATGGTTCATTTTGAGCAAATGAAATTTATCATTTATTGAAAATCTTATACTCCCTCCGTTCCAAAATAAGTGTCTCAACTGTACTAAGCTTGAGACAGTTATTTTGGGACAGAGGGAGTATTTGTGAACGGAGGGACCGAGGGAGTATCTTCCAAGAGGTTATGAAATCTGTAATATGTTATGATTGCCTTTGCAACCAAAGAATAGGCCAGTAGCTCGTGGAGGGGAGGCTGTTTAAGAAGTGCTTCTAGGACCAGATCCGGTGCGTTGTTCCGAATCGATTCTTAACATCAATTTGTTCCTAATGGCAGATGTGGATCTCCAAGGCAGAGTACGACGAGTCTGGTCCCGGCATTGTCCACATGAAGTGCTTCTGAAGAGTCGGGGAAGGTTGTTTACAAAGGGGACTTTGCTGCCAAGAATATATAGTAGTACATGGTACATGGTTAGTGTTCTGTAGAAGATGTGTACCCTCAGAGGAATAAGGGGTACAGGAAAATCAGTCTCGGTTCAGCTTTTCCTTTTGGCACAATTGCATGGCCTTGCATGGTGCTTGCCTGCTGTATGAAATAATGAAATGGAACATATGTGTATGCCTAAGCGACATTGTGTGGTACGCCATACTCGTGGCCCTGGTTGAAATCGTAGTGACACTGAAACTATGCTGCCAGAGAAGGCCTGCTGCCCCCTCGCAGCCAGACTAGACGACCGCCAAGGGCGCGTGCACATCTGAACCCAGCCTGACTTTGAAAAAACAGCCTCATATGCGACATATGCAAGTTGTTTGGTTGCCTGCACATAGGCTTTCTGCATTAGGGGATCAACTTTGGCACGTTGTTTGTTTGCCTGCATTGTCTCGGCTTACAACTTGCCTGCATTGTCTCGACATACAACTACACGTTGTTTGGTTGCCCGCATGGGGTGTGATTAAGAGCTAGCACTTGCACTTAGCACACATGATTAAGAGCTAGGAGAGAAAGGGGGAGAAGAAATGCAGTATGTGCCGAACCATGGCGACCGCGGAGGATAGTGGTCGTGGCGCCGGACCATGGCGACTGCGGAGGATAGTGGTCGTGGCGCCGGACCATGGCGACTGCGGTTGATAGTGGTTGTGACGTCGTGTCCGACATGACGAGTATGGAGTCATGGACGAGCGACCCCGTCGGCGGCACGGCGAGCGACACCGTCGGCAAACTAGTTGCGGTGCTCGCGCAAAGACAGTCGACAGAGGAGGAGAATGCAGTGCTCGCGCCATGGTACCGTCAGTGCAGTGGACGAGAGAGGAGGCCGAGATGATCGACGCCGAAAACGACTCCAGTGTAGTAGGGCGAGAGTGAGGAGGCCAAGATGATCGACTCCGTCAGCGGCGTGGCGAACTGCAGAGTGCATGGAGGCAGGGGATACAAGAAAGTAGTGTACACGCCATTGCAGCGCCAATGCAGTAGCAGGAGGACAGAAAGTAGGCCGAGATGAGTGACGTCAGAAACGACTCTGGTATAGTAGGACGTGGGCAAGGAAATCAACGGGAAGGGCTTCGCCGTCGAGAGGGACGAATAGGAGGGCTCTGAGCAGAGGACATATGAGCTTGACATGGCGGCATCAGTGCAATTGACTGCTGTTTAAAGAGAGATAAAGCTACGATCGTCGAAACCCAAAACTTACAACATGAATGTTGTGAGGAACTGCGAGATTAGGCTGCTGGTTAAAGGAAATTTCAAATGATCGATCGTGCGCGATGAATCTGACAAAATTCATCCAGAATAGCTCCAAACGAAAAGAAGAAATTAAAAACTTACGACTGACGAAACTACGAACCGATCGCCTTAATAGAGCCGTAGCATCGAGGTGCATTTTTTCGTGTGGAGCTTACCTCGAATCGAAGCACCGTTGTGTAGATCAGAGGGAGGAGATTAGATAGGAGCTTACTAGAGGTTGAAGAAGACCTCACCTAATCACCTCGCATCCCTCCCGTCTCCACTCGTGCAAGGGTCCGCTCGCTTGCGCTCGGCTCAGCCTGACTCGTGAGAAACTGCTGATTCGATCATTTCCAGCGAGCCAGGCTTTGGACTGTTTTAAGAAGCGTGCGATGCAGGCCCAACAATGAAACGAGACAACCAAATAGGCGTCTTCCTTCCCGCGCGGGTCTGGTTGAGCTCGATACTGGCAACCAAACATGTCCCAAGTGCCACAGGGCTACCGGCGGTGGGCGCAGAAAGATCGGGCGGGGAAAACGAGGTTTGAACCCCACGACTTCTGGCGCGATGTACTTCCTCACTCCCAATTGGTTCATAGATTCCGGATTTTTAGCTCGTATCTACTGGAAGACTAGGACTCCAATCTATCCCCCGTTAAGCCGCCCTATTCTATTATCAGACAAAATGGAGAGAAGCCCATCTAATAGAAATGGCATTCACTTCTTACTTCCTTTTAGTCCTATATTATCATGAGACCATTCACTTCTTGCTTCCTTTTGGTCCTATATTATTACGAGACAAAATGGAGATGAACTCATCCGCTAGAAATGATTACTCAGTTGGCTGCATCACTTTTACTAGTTGGTTGTCTATACGGTGCTAGTTGCTCTGCTTAGTTGGTTTTTGCTATTTCCCCCTCTGCTGTGTGCAACTAGGGACTCTTGTTTGTGCAATTTAGCACCAATGCTTGCCAGTTTTCCAATATAGTCTACCCAATCCACCAGCCTTGTGGTGGCTGTGGTGGTTCATGTGTTTTCTCCTGCTTTGTGCAACTAGGGGCCCCTTGATTGTGCAAATTAGTACCAATGCTTGCCAATTTTTCATTTTAATTTTTCTCAATGTGCAAGTCTTTGTTGTGGATGTGGTTGTTTTCATGCGTTTCCCCTCATGTGCAATTAGGGACGCTTATTTTTGCAAATCAGCACTGAATGGTTGCTAATTTTTCAATATAGTATGCACAATTGTTTTGCTAGATTTTTTGCTTGTTCCAGTTTGCACAAGTTATCTTACTTAGCTTGTTGCCTTTAGTTAACTATTTTTTGCCTAGTTATTACTTGTCACAGTTGGTAAATAATACATAGGCATAAAATAGTTAGTTGGCTTATATGCTGTCCAGTTTGCACAATGTTTACTGCCTAGTTGGCTGCATCATTGTAGTAGTTGGTTGTCCACATGTTTTTTTTTGTTTTTTGCATTTTGTGTCCTGCTTATGTGTAGATGTCTGTAGGTCAAAGCAACTTTCTATGATTTCCCTAGTTTGTTTCCGTATCTTCTAACTATGTTTTCTTTTGTTGTATTTCCTCCCGCAGGGCAAAAATGGTTATAATAGGAGGAGATGCGGATGGCAATGAAGAAGATGTATTTCTTTTCACTTTTTTCTGTGTTTTTGAGTTGTTTTCAACTTATGCATGTATGCTAATGTCCTTTTTTCATGTTTTCTTTTTGGGTTGCTTAATCAGCGTTCTGGAAGTCAGTCGCTTCGCCGGAGGTCGAAGCGTCCTGCTAATCGCCAGCCACGACCTGCGTGGAGTGTTGAGCAGGGAGAGGATGTTGAGGTAAGTGGCATGCTGATGACACAAGCCCATTTTTCGGTTTTGTTTGGGTCATATAACATTTTTTTTATTTTTTCCCATGCTCATGTTTTTATTTTTTCTTAGGATGCTGAGTAGTTCCGTGTTGTAAAGCAGCTTAGACGTGCAACAGTTGGAAAGGAAGTTGAGTCATCTTCTAGGGTAAGTAAATTTCTCGAATATAAGTGTTTCTCACTTTTTTAGACGCTGATGAAATTATGCAGCAGTTCTCACCACTATTTTTGTTTTTAGTTTGTCAATAACAACCTTTTAGTTGACATCTCTAGTCATTTTTGATCTAAATACAGTTGACATTAGTTGGCATTAGTTGGCATCTTGTAGTTGACAAGTTGGCTTTTTTATAGTTGACATCACTCGTCATTTTTTTGTGCAGGTAGCAGTTGCTGGAAGAGCTGTCGCATCTTCCGCAACAGATGCTGAGGTATGTGGTTTTTTTTTGTGTTTATGAGCTATTGAACAGTTCCTTGCAAACCTTTTTTTAGTTGTTGTTATCTTGTTGCAATATCATTTCTTATTGTTGCACATCCGTTAGAACTTTTTGTAGTTGCCAGGTATCGTATATTTTCTTAGTTTTTTTTGAAGGTTGCACACTGGCAGTTTTTCAGTTGTCCTCATGATCTTTATTAGTTGCACAAATACATCATATTAGTTGGCATGATCCATTTTATGAATATATAGCTTTTTCCAATACTGATCCAAATGATGATTGTCAGATTTTTTTTCATTCTTTTTTTCTCTTGTTTTTAGTGTTTCCTTAATGTTTTTATATTCTCATCAACAGGCCAGCGGTCAAGGAGTTGAGGTGGCTGCATGGGAAGATGTGGACCGACCATCACAAGCGGGCAGGATAAGGGCATCACCAGCGCGGTTTGCAAATTTCAACGCCTCTCTAACCCCACCACAGAAGTCAGAGCTAGTTTCGAGGTTGTTCGGGGGGCTATTGAACTTGTCAGACACACTTCTAGTGGACCTCACTAAGTTCCTGGTGCAGTCCTACCAGCCACAGACCTCTAAAATGGTTTTCCCAGGAAGGGGAAGGATCCGTGTCGATGCTGACAGTGTTCAAAGGGTATTTGATCTTCCTAACAGGGGTCTAAAAGTCTGTTACAAAGTTGACAAGGATACAACTAGGAGATTCAGAGAGACCTTCAACATAACTGGAACTTCTCATCCCCAGATCAATACATGGACCAAGATGATTAAGGATATGGGCGGAAGAACGGATGACACATTCTTTATGGCCCGGCTTGCTGTTGCCTTCAGCACTTTCTTAGCACCAACCACGGCCTTGAAGCTCAGCCCAAAGTGCTACAGACTTGTGCTAGATCATGAAAACCTCAAGAACACAAACATCTGCCTTTTTGTAGCAGAACACATTAACAAAGCTTTTCGGAACATGGACCAGGAGAAGCAAACTGTCTGCTGCTGCTTGTATCACTTGATGGTTAGTAAAAACGACCACTTCCATCTGTTCTTGTTCTTTTTTTGTGCAGTTATAGTTTGCTGAAATACTCATAATAATAACTGAACTTGGCTTTTCTTTTTGTTGGGTCTGGTGAAGATACTATACCTTGATGCGCTTGTCCATGGCATCCCAGTAAGCACCTGCGCAATACGATCGAATGCATAGGATAGTACTGTAATTGCCAAGGTGATCAAGAAGGATACCATCTCTCCTGGCGTGTTCGGCAAATTACAAGTGAGTTCTCTTTGTTTTTTTCCAACAGTTTCTTTTTTTATGTTCTTTTGATGTCTGGTCACTTTTTTTGGAAATTGCACAAAAACTGTCATCAGTTGGCACAAGAATGCATGTAGTTGCACAGCTTGTAGCTTTAAGTTTGGCATCTGCACACATGTTCATTTTAAATTGACACACCATGTTTTTTAAGCTGCACAGTTTTACTAATCTTGCTGCACAGATGTGTGGCATCAGTTGGTAGAAACTTTTTTTCAGGTGCCATGTGGGTTGCACATTTTTGTGTCTTTGTTCTGTTGCATATATGTATAGTCGAATTGTCTACCCCAGTATCTTGTTGTAGTTGCACAAGTTATAATGTTTGGTTTCGTTCAACACACAAATCTATTTTGACAACCTTGTTCTTTTCTTTTTCTCTTTTTTTACATCAGCTTAAAGAGGAGTATAGAGGCACGGAGCAGACATCACTGTTTGGTGGAATTTTGCAAGCTGAAGCATTCGTGGCATCCAAGTTACCAATAACCTACAATCCGCAGGTTAGTGTTTTGCATACAGAAATTTGTACCATTTACCAACATTTTCTTTTGGCTGGGATGTATGTTCAGTTGGATATGTATAACTTTTGTAGTTGCGAGAATACATGATTCAGTTGGCTGTGATGTATGTTCAGTTGCACATATAAGCTTCTGTAGTTGCACATGTTCTTTTGGACAGTCAAAGTGTTCGTTTACAACTATTGACACCAACTTGGCAGAATGCATGTTTTTAGTATGTGCCACATTGCATGTGTAGTTGGCTAGAATCATGTTTTTAGTTGGCCAGAAAGTGTGTATTAGTCGATTTTTGCTTATCACATCATGGTCAGTTACAGACATTTTACTTTTTAATTTTTTTTCTAAATGAATTAGTACTGAATCTTTTTTTTGTGTTGATGCAGAAAAAGGCAAAGATTGCGAAAGTGGTCAATGACCTATGCAAGGCTGTAACTGAACAGGTTGGCACCTTCATTGAAGCAGTTGCCAAGATCGATGATAAGGAACCAGATATTGATCCTTACGTACAGAAGCCATCAATGCAAACCGGGGCGTCACGCCGTGCTCCAAAAAGAAAGAGGCGGGGGTCAACTATACAAGAAGAAGAAGAGTTTGTTGAGGATGAGTCAGAAGAAGATGAGGAAATGGAAGCAGCGATAGATGTTGACGATGATGGGGACACAAACGCGGATGAATCAGAGGAGGAAGACAAGGATGAGGATGACAATGAAGAAGATGCAGAGGAGGAGGAGGAAGAGGAGGAGGAGGAGGAGGAGGAGGACAAACAAGAAGAGGACAAAGGAGAGGAGGAGGAGGAAGAAGAAGATAGTGAGGCAGAGGAGGAGGAAGAAGAAGGTGAGGCCGAAGAGGGGGACGGGGACAAAGGTGCAACAGTTGATGGCAGTGAGAGGGGAGAAGACAAAGGCGCAGCAGCTGATGTCAGTGAGAGGGAAGAAGAGGACGATGAAGAAGACGAGGACGGTTATGGTGATGATGTTGGGGGATCCAATGGAGGCAGCGGTAGCAGCGATGATGATGATGATGATGACAACGCCCCTGGTTCTGGTGGTACAGGCGGCAACACATCCAGGAGGACTAGCACTTCTGCCACCCCTGCCAGCAGCAACAATTCATTGAGTAGCAGGAGCACACTACAGATGTTAATCAACAAAACTTGCTGGAAAGACAAGGATTTGCCTAAGTCAAAGAAAAATGACGAAGTAGAGTCTCAGGGCAGCATTGATATGTTCAAGCTCTGCAACTTGAAGCCAGCTTTGCCAACCACCTTTCCCGTGCCAGATTTTAGCGACCAAGATATGTGTGAGAAGATCAACTTTGCCATTGACAAGAGCCTGTTCTTATCAAGTGTTGCTGAAAAGAATCAAATTGACATGGAGGAAGCAGAAAAGGGTCTTGACTGGGTTCATTCAAAGGAAAAATACAAGGAATATCTGAAGCAACTTACAGACCTAAGCTCCGGCAAGAGCAAGGCAGCATGCATGGCAAACCCTCACGTGGTCCAGAAGCGTAAATCAGTTTCAATGAAGAAGAATCTGCAGTTGCCTGAAACCAAGGAGAAGATAGTGAGTGCAGATGCTGAAGTAAATATGGTCAAGGAAGCTGTGCTTCAAACTGATATGCCAACTGTAGTGAGCAGAGAGCCAACCACCATCACAGGAGTTCAACAGATCAAGGGGAAGACTCCCCTTTCAATAGTCCCACCAAAACCACCTAAGCAGCAAAAGATTGTCAAGTTTGCCAGGGGCACAAAGGTGGAACAGGCCACAAAAGGTTTGGGGTTCAGAGACGAGAGAGAACTGTGAGCCGTAACCATTGATGCAGGGGTGCGAAGTTCTGCTAGGTTGCTGCCAACTCAGACTGGAAAAATGCCAACCACAGATACCAGTGTGCCAACTGATGTGTCAGCTAGCAGCGTGGCCACCGTCAAAACCACCACAGCTGCTCAGGAAGGCACCACTGCAACTGCAAGCCCCAAGGTGCCTACTCATAGAGATGCTTCAATGCCAAACACAAAAGGAGGTGATCCTGCTACCAAATTGCCGTCCCCAAGAGCCAGCACACAGCAGCCAAGCAAGCTTGCATCACCAAGAGCTGACTCTCAGCAACCATTAACACAAGAGGAGGTGTTCAAGATTATATGTAGGTGCAAGCCTCCAAGGCCGCCAACTACAAGACTATCGCGAACCAAGTCAGTGAATGATGCACCCGTGTTTGTGCCGCAAGGAGATGCCTTGGTCCTTGAACCCATACGAAGATCAAAGTCTTATCATGGTGACGGGTTCTGCGATGCACCATCTTTTGACCTCGGCATAGATGGTCATGCTCCAGCACCTGCTCCAGCAGCAGAAATAGCGGAAGGCGGTGTGACTAGTATTGATGAGTGTGAGTTGGACCCAGCAGCTGTGAATGAAGGATGCGCTGCTGCTGATGCTGGCAAGGCAATAGCTCAAGAGATAGATGTTGGATCACCAGAGAATTGCCACACCCCGATATGCGCAGAACCAGAAGCTGGCACGAGCAGTTCTTCGGGACCACCTATTGCACGAAGACAGAGGAGGGTAATAAGGCCCGCAGCATCTCAAAGGTCTCCATTCATTGACTACAACAAGAAGAAGTCTTTCAGCTCCAATGAGGCAGTGAACAAGCTTTACGCCGCCCTCTTGTATTGGGTCAGGCATCATGAAGGAGCAAATGATGAAGCTACCAGGTAAACTAACTCCCCACAGCCTACATACATATCTTTTTCAGTTGCACAGGACCAGCCACTTAGTTGCACAGAAAGCATAGCATGTTGCACAGAACAAGGCTTTTAGTTGCACACTGTTCTGTTTTTCAATTTCATGCACATTTTTTTGCTTCTGTGACCCTTCGAGCTAACTTGTCTTTTTATTGCTTTCAAAAAAAATTCAGCCCTGAGATAATCAGGTATGGTGATTTCTACATTTCTTTAAAGGAGTTAGTTGATTCGATGAAGCCGGTTCAATGGCTGTCAAAAATTGTTATTGAGACTGGAGTCTTACACATCATGGAGAGCTTACCAGAAGGGTCAAAGAAGGTTGTTATGCCACTGAGGTTTTCAGTAAGTTTTTCCAAAACCTTCCTTACCCTTATCTTTGTTCTGTAGCACTTTTTTTGTTGACCAATTGAGCCATGCTTTATAATCTCTGCAGATGAATTTACAGCAAGGTATCCACAACGTGAATGAGATAAACAAGAAGTTTGACTACAAGATCCGTCTCGACAAGAAGGACTTGGTGAGTGCTGTGCCCACATGATCCATCTCTTTTTGTTGACACCCATAGCATGTTCAGTTGCACACGACACATCTGTTAGTTGGCACATACTTGTTGCAACCTGTTTTTAACTTTGACCAAGTCTTTTACTGCTTTTTCTTAGCTACAACCTGTATATGTGTCTGAAATCGTTCACACTTGCAGGTCATGCTGCCAGTGCTCGAGTGCGTTGATGTAACCGATAAGGAGGGAGGGAGGCATTATTGGGTCTTCAATGTCAACTTGAGGGACGGACGCTTCGAAGTTCTTGATTCAAGCAGGACGCTAGATGTCATTGAGCTGATGACCACCGCCTCTACCATCGCGGGGGCAGTACGCCAGCTTTGGAGGAAGCATTACCCAAAGTTCAGCATCGAGCACTTCCAGATTATTGACATTGACGTACCGAAGCAGATCGGCAAGTAAGACAATAAGCATGGCTATCTTCTCAATTTCTTACCATCATTTTGTAGTTTTCAATTTTTTCTACATGTGCAAACTTTAGTTTTTTAAGACACAGTACTAGTCTGGAACCTGTTTATCATTTTTATGAGTTTCTAATGGATTATCTAGCCACTTTGCAGAATGGCACATAAGTAGTTGCACAGTGGCACATAAGCAGTTGCACAGTGGCACATAAGCAGTTGCACTGTAGAACATAAGCATTTGCACAGAGTGCATTATCTTTATTGGTTTTAATTTTATGTGACAAATTTTCTGTTCTTGCCCATCGCAGTAACGAGTGTGGGCTGTTTGCACTGCTTAACGCCACCGAGTGGAATAGTAGCCAACTGTCCAACTACGAACCCAAGGAAGTACTCAACATCAGGAAGAAGCTGGCATATGACTGGGTCACCAGCGTGCACAACAACGCCCCATGGAGGAAGTTGCTGAGATATGACAAGGACTAGGTCAGTACTCTTTTTCTTTCTCTGCTCCATGGAGGTAGTTGCTGGTTTGCACAATTTTTAAGCAGATTTTGTAGTTGCACACTAGTAGCAATTCCTTTTGCAAGTCAATGTCATCACTTTTGTTCGATACATTAGGAGCACTGGACATACAATTGTTCAACAACTAAATATTTAACCAGTTGCCAACAAAGGCACAAATAGCAACCTTTTTTACACAGTGCATAAATTACATAAAGAGATATCATAGATGCTGAATGTGTCCACTTGGTCCCAATATTGCTAAAAAACATCATTCTTTTCTCTTTTTGTCTCAAAGTTACAAATGATGAAACATAATCACAGTAGCCTGAGTGGACACACACCAGCAGTCTGCTCTGTAGATTGGCACTGGCTGCATTTGTTTTTCTTCTTTGGGTGTAGCTCCAGCGCCGATTTGTACCGTCGACTTTTTGCCCTACCCTTTGTAGTAGACCTTGGAGGATCCCTGGGCACAAAATCACCAGAAGCTTGTGCAGGGGATGCAACCTCCAATGGGGCAGTAGGACCATCAAGATCACCTGTGTGATAATCATATAAAAGATTTAGTACTTTTTTTGTTGTGCAACCAGCATTGATGTTCTCTACAACCACACAACCTATGCTGTGCAACTAACTGGTTGCTGTGTGCAAGTTAAGTTGAAAAAAACACCTGTAGTAGCACGGCCCATCATGGTACTTGGATTGTAATCGCTTATGGGTAGAACAGGACTAACAAGTTAGATTTTTATCTTGATCCTCAAACTAACACAGCGCACGCAACTAGGCAGCATGTTCTGTGCAACTGGGCAGGATGATATGTGCAACTGAAGTCACACACCCTAGTTTTGTTGGGAGTTGGGGAAGGTATTTTTACCTCGGTGATGAGCCCCCTGAGTCCTGCCTGTAGGTCCATTGGGAGTAGCACGCAGGGCACTGCTAGTTGGGCCAGGCGGGGGAGGAGGTCTTTGAGGGTTGGCATCACCTATAGCCAGAACAGGACAAACAAGTTAGTTGTGTTATCTTTGATGCTCGAACTAACACAGCGTGCGCAACTAGGTAGCCTGTTTTCTGTGCAACTGAGCACCATGATGTGTGCAACTGGAGTTATAGACCTAGTTTGATGGGGAGTTGGGGCAGGTAATTACCTGGACGATGAGGCCCCTGAGTGCTGCCTGTAGGGCCAGGAGGTGGAGGATGTCCTTGAGGGTTGCCATCATCTATATCCAGAACAGGAAAACAAGTTAGTTGTGTTATCTCGATGCTTGAACTAACACATCATGCACAACTAGGCAGCCTGTTTCTGTGCAACCGGCCACCATGATGTGTGCAACTGGGCACAATGATGTGTGCAACTGAAGTTACACACCTAGTTAGATCAGGAGTTGGGGCAGGTAATTACCTGGATAATGAGCCCCCTGATTGCTTCCTGGAGGTGGAGGAGGTCCTCGAGGGTTGCCATCATCTGATGGCCCCGTGGCAGCAGTCGGTTTTTTCTTTTTCTTCGACTGGTTCAGGTGGCCGATCTCGGTACGTGCTGCGCGCATATGCTTGTGTACAATAGCTTGTGCTGGATCAGAACCACTCGCAAACTTTGCTAGTTTCTAAAAATCGTATATCATGTTCCTCTCCCTTATCTGTTTCTTTGACCGAGGAGGCATTTCATCCGGTTGCTCATAACTAGTCCCTGGCGCACTAGGTACAGCAGTAGGTGTCCACCGTCTTAGCAGGTACCTTTCCGGTATGACATCAACTCCAATATGGGTGAACACCTTGAGGATGTGGCAATAGAGGATGCCGTCCTTGTCCATTTTACAGCACTCACACAAATAGGAACCCTCCTCCACCCTTGCCTGCACCAAGTAGTTTCGGGAACCATATTTGGCAACAAATTCCTAGTTCGATTTGAGCTCAAATATATCAGCACCAACTTGGAATGCATTATAACGTCCAATCAGCTCAAACTCTTCTCTGAACTTGCGGTAAAGGTCCCTAGTATAGGTTTTGTAAGCTTGCTTCTCTATTGGGAAGTTGGACCACAACTCAATCTCAAGGTGTTCTGTCCTGTAATCATTGCAGCCTTCCTTGGCAAGGATGTGGTTCTGGATTTTTTCATATTGCTTGACGAAGCTCAGCATTGAGTTGTGTGGGTTCACATATCTTTTCAGGACGGCGTTGAACCCCTCACTATGCTGTGTAGACTGTAGGAACGGGAAGAACCTGTGCTTGAAGTAGCACGGCACCCAAGTTGACCTGTATTCGTACAACTTCTCAAAGTGCGTGTGTGTCATAGCCTCGTACTTCACCATTAACCCAGCCCAATTCTGCTCAAACTCGTCTATAGTGAAGCTGAAGTCAACACACTTGTTGAAATCATCAGAGAGTCCTGGATTCTGGCATAGCAACCAACCAACTTTTTCCTGAGCCTTTTTCATGATGTGCCATCGACAACAGCGGTGCACGGGGGTTGGAAAGATGCTCTGTATTGACTGCCTCATTGCACCATCCTGATCGGTGATGAAGTTGTCAGGAGGTTTGCCATCCATAGCCTCTAGGAATGCTCCAAAGACCCAATCAAAGCTCGATGCCAACTCCTGCCTCACAAACGCGCAACCCAGCATGAAAGATTGGCCATGTCGGTTTATTCCTCTGAAGGGCACGAACGGCATATTGTACATGTTGGTCATGTAGGTGGTATCAAACGATATGCAATCGTGGTATGCCTCCGCATAAGCTTTTCGAGCTAAGCCATCCACCCAAAATATGTTGACAACTCTGTCCTCTTCATCATATTTCACCTTATAGAAGAAGTCTGGATCGGTTTTTTGTATATCCTTGAAGTGCGCAATTGTCTCAATCAGATCACCCTCCTTTGTGTCATCTCTACAGAAACTTGTACAAAGATTAGTTATTGCCTTTGGTCCGAATGGCACCATCATATCAGATCCATAGAACTCTGCCATTACATGCATCATACGTCCTGCATAATACAAAAACAAACAGTGTATCCTTTTTTTAGTTGCACGAATGCGCACATCCAACTGCTCAGTAATAGGACATGTGTTGGCACAGAAGATAATCGCAGGAAATGGACACCTAGCTGCATCTTTTTAAAAACACTTTTGCACTTTTTGCATACATGACATTGTTTATTTGCACAGTAAAGACAATCTAGTTGCACAACTACACATGAAGTGAAGTCATTTCAGTTGCACACCAGTTGGACAGCAGTTGCACAGTTAAGTCATTTCAGTTGCACAGTAGTACCATAACAGTTGCACACTGGACTGCCTAGAGGAAAACTTAATTCTTTAAGGGATATAGAAAAACACCACACCTGTAGTCAAGTTGCAGTTATAGAAGATGCGCAGAAACTCCTTTTCATCAGGTGAGATGCCTTGGTGGGATCTCAAGTATTTGGATAATGAAGGTTTGTTCACGAGCGGATGATTGTGGTCACGAACAAAGTGCGTCACCTCCCATCACCCATCTATCAGCTTCACCAACATTTTCGCTTTGCACTGAGTCCGCTTTATTGTCTTGCGTTTGCGCTTCTTCTTCTTCTTACTAGTACCAGCCTCCTCTTCAGCAAATATTGGAGGTTCGTCTTCCATCTCCTCATCACTGTCAACAGATTTTGGATCTAGAATAGGGTCCAGGACAGGAGGAGCCTCAGCTCCTTCATCATCAGCTTTGGGCTTCTTGACCATGTTGCAGCAAAACTGTTGTTTTATCAATTCATTGGTGTGGGGTGTCCGTCTAGATGTGTTCATCTTGATAGAGAAACCCATCCGTAGTGCGTAGCTGTTGTAGTGATCCTTAGCAATTTGAAGGCTGTCAAACCTCATGCCAACATAGGGTTCCATAGGTTGAGAACCAGCCTCATCCTCTCCTTCTTCTTCTTGCATAGCTCCGTCAACAGCCCCAGCTCCTAGCTTAGTCCTGGTTGGACCAGGAACATTTGCCTCGGTTCCCGTGTCATCTAGAGTATGGCTCTCTGACTGCAAAGACACCACTACAGGGGCACCACGGGTTGATGGCTATCCTGCCACATTGTCATGGCCCATAAGGTTTCCACCATGACTTGCCTGCGTGTAGTAAACAGATCGAACATTTTCTGTCCAGTTTCCTTGTGGTATGCTGGGTTGCTGCTGATCCGTATCATGAGGAAGCTCATTGAGATCACGAGGCAACTCATTGAGATCAAGCATTTTTTTCCTTTTTTTGATGCTGCCACACACTCACTGCACATATAAAAAAGAAGAAAGTGATGTCATCAGTTGTTAATCATAGAAAAGAGTGTTTCAAACAACCTAAAAACTTAGTAAATAGGCAGTTGCACACCATTTTATGACAATTTTAGTTCCAAAAGCAACATGTCTGTAGCAGAATCTTTTATTATAACATGCATGCATTTTTTTGTTTTTGCACACAATTTTTATGTTAGTTGCACAGTTTGCAGTAAATAGTTGGTAAGAACTTGACTTCTTTTTACCATAGAGTTTTCTGACTTTTTCCTCTGCTTTTGTTGCAATGATCCGCAGGGTTTCCGTTGGCAAGGAACTTATTCATATTTTGCTGCACATAATTGGGACACAATTTGATGCTACTTTTTTCAGATGCAAAATCCAGGTGAAAGAAGAAAGAAGAATTTGAGGACAAACTATAGATATATGTTTTTCGTCGCCGTTCCTGTTTCTACTACCAGTATATTTGAACATATTTTTACACTATAGCTTTTCAATAGGTGTGCTACCAGAATATATGTGTGGGACAAGCAATATATGCGTGACTACTTTAATGTGGTTTTATGGCTTCAATAACCTTGTTTATTTATCTGTCGCACATATTGCTGCAGAAGTTGCCGTACTGCAGTTTTTTGGTTTTGGCTAGAATAGTTCTTTGAGTTGGCCAGGATGCATATATCAGTTGGCCAGCATGCAAATTTAGTTTGACAGTCAATGTGTTCAGTTTTTGCTAGAATAGATGTTTCAATTTCCCAGGATGCATATATCAGTTGCCAGCTTGCATGTTCAGTTGCAAAGTTCATGTATCCAGTTGGATAGAATAGATGTTTTTGGTTTTCCTAGGATGCATATATCAGTTGGCCAGCATGCATGTTCAGTTGCACAACCAATGTGTTCAGTTGGCTAAAATAGATGTTTGAATTTTCATGGATCCATATATCATTTTGGCAAGGATGCATGTTCTGTTGCACAACCAATGTATTTAGCTGGCTAGAATAGACATTTTCAGTTGGCCAGGATGCATATATCAGCATGCCCAGGATGCATGATCTGTTGTACAGTCAATGTTTTCAGCAGGCTAGAATAGACATTTCAGTTGGCCAGGATGCATATATCCAGTTGGCAAGCATGCATGTTCACTTGGCTAGAATCACGTATTAGTTGGCCAGAAAATATGTCTTAGTTGACTTGTTGAACACATAAAAGGGGCAGGGGAAACACTTTTGAAGCAGCTTATTTAACACATCCAGGCGGGAGAAACTTGTTTGGCATGCATCAAGTAGTTTTTGGCTTGTTTAACACATCCAACAGTAACATCAAGTAGGCTGGTGTGATGTGCCAGATTCACCTCTTTTTTGAAGCAGCTTCTCCATGGATTTGTCCTAGATCCATGGAGAAGGGGGTTCACATATGCAGTAGAAGAAAGGGGGAAGTGAAGAGGGGAAGAGGGAGCTTACCTACTTGATGCTGCTGCCTGGTATGGCTCTGACCACCCTGCCCTTAGATCTTCTTTTTTGAAGCAGCTCCTTCTTCTACTTTGGGGCTCCCATGGCGACTGTGTAGGAGGAGGAAGAAGGGCTGGGGGCGATTCTGTTGGATGTCCCTCCTTCTGGCGTGCATAAGAAGAAGAAGGCAGCGTGGGAGGGGCTGGGGCGTGGGGGCGAGCGGGCGTGGGGGCGAGCTGGGGACAGCTGGCCACATGGGGGGCGATTTTGTTGGTGGACGCTCGATCGGTCTGTTCTGGTGGCCGCTCGATTGTTCGGGATGGTGGCCCCTTCCTTTTCTGTTGCGCGGGGGACAGGGGGTTACCTTTTTCGGCCAGCCGCTCGATCGCGCTAGTGGGCAGCCGGCCACCCACTAGACGCGTCCATAATAGAAACATAAGAGGTAGAAAGAATGAGAAATTAAGAAAAGCTAGCAACAAAATTGATAACTCACCTGCAAAAATCAATTGCAAGAATGAGATGAGAAAAAATAGCAAAAATGAGAAAGATGATTTAGATGGGTGGATAATTAAAGGAAAAATGAGTATGGACCCCAAAATACCTGATTATTGGTCAGGAATTGGGCATGAGGAGAATATCTTATATGGATCCGACTGCATAGTGGAGAATTACACTGACATATGAGAAAAAATAATTTCTAAAAAATAATATTTTGGAAGAGTGGGCTGAGGATATGGATAATTGGGCAGACTTAAGGCCCAGTGTGACGCCCGGATAATTAAGCTACAGTGAATCTATGTTAAGTATGCCACGTCACCTCGCTTACTGTTGTTAACCTCACGTTAGTTCAAAACCGGTTTGGAATTAAACTTCAAAATAAAGTCGATCGGTGAAAATGTTGAAACATTAAAACTAAAATGTTCGGTTTATGTCAAGTAATTCATACTAAATGTTGGTGAAGAAACCACACTTTTATAAAATTTTGAAATACTCTAAAATGATTAAAACAGTAGCAACCACAATTATTTAAACACCTTTTATAATTAATAAAATATCAAACTAAGTTAATGGGGGACTAGACTTTTTGTGACTGTGGACTAGGTTGAAATACTAATTTAGATGCTAAGTTTATATTTTACTAGAACTAAAATAAATGGCAACTAAAAAAACAAGAACAAAAGTAAAAACAGAAAAACTAAAAGACCTTCTCCTCCCCTGGGCCTTGGCCCACTAGGACACCAGGCCAGCCCACCTCGCCCCTGCTGCCCCGCTCCCCTGTTCACGGGAGGGCGTGGCCGCACCGATGCCTGCCACGACACCGGCCATCGCCGTGGCGGCCATCCGGTGGCCCTCCCCGGCGACCACCTCGCCTATAAGACCGGCACCCTCTTCCCACGGCGCCTGGAACCCTAATCCCCATTCGCCCCTCTCCCTCTCGCACGAGCCGCCGCCCGTGCGTTGCCGTTGTCGCGTCTTTGTCGTCACCGCGCACCGGGGCCTCCCTGAGCTTCACGATGGTGTCTAAGAGCACCACCTCCCTCCTCTACTCAGACTACATCTAAGGGCTCGAGCTGGGTGCCTCTTCTTCGCCGGGATTAAACGCCTCTTCCTCTTCGGCCACCGACACCTCTCCGTCAAATACACTACGGCTGCTGCTCCTAAACTCCCAACGGGCCCTTGCGCGCCTACTAGGTGAGCCCCGCCGTGGTTTCCCCTTTGTCTGATGCTCAATCCGCTGCTATTGCTTGCTGTTGCCAGTGGTGTTACTCTGGCCGCCGCGTTTACCTCGTCTCATCGCGCCCCGCCTTCTCACCCGCATCCCTACTGGCCGCTGCGCCCACGAGCCCCGCCCCAGGACGCACACGGTGCCCCCCATGTCCGGGCCCTCTTACGCCCGCGTCCGCGCGAGGCCTTGCTGCCGCCCACACCCGCTTCCTGCCCCCCATCCTGCCGCGGCTGGCTACTCCAGCCGCCACCCCCACCATGGCCGGGCGCGTGTGTTGTGCTCGCGCCCGACTGCGCCCGCCGCTTGCACCTCCGCCTCTTGCTGGCGCTGACCGCGTCCCGCCTCTGCCCACTGCTGCTGCCGCTTTGCTTCTGTTGCTACTTACCGCTGCTACTCATGGCGTCCACACGCACCCGCATCGCCCACGCAAGCCTTCGCTCGCCCCGCGGCCTCGCACTCGCCGTGCCGCTGCGCCCCGTTACCCGCTCGCGCGTCGCGGTGCTGCGGCTCGCTGCTCGTCCCCGTGCAGCGCTGCTGCTGCTGCTACTACAGTGAACTGCACTTCACTGTAGTGCTGGCTAGCTCTGCTGCGATAACGCTGATTAGCCCTCTATGTAGCTGCAGAACAACAACAAAACAAATTTTAATATAGGAAATATTTATTTGAGAGTGTAGTACACTTGACATGGTTCAATTATTTTGATTAGACCAAATCCAAAAGTCATCTAGATTAATTCCTATGAAAATGACGAATGTCTATGTTCAGTTAACAGAAAAGACTGAAAATAGAGTTATTGTGGTAGCTACTTTAGAGCAGAAAATAAACAGGATGCAGGGATCTAACTGAGATGCATTTGATACCATCTTGTAGATCACATAAAATGGATGAAGATTGGTATAAGACACTAACCCATAGGATGGATAGAACACTAGCTATAACCTTTGCAAAACAAGTAATTGATGTTTAAAACTGAGGACTTAGCCAATTTTCAGAGATTCCGAAAAATGTTCAAAAACTTCGGTAAATCACAGGAATTCATCCGTAGCTCGGATGAAAAAACTTTATACATGAAAGTTGCTCAAAACGATGAGACAAATTCAAATTCGCAGCCCGTTCGTCGGCCAAGCGTCCCTAGCATAGCGAACCTGCAACATTTCACCTCCGGTTCATTTGTCCGAAAATGTGACACATCGGGGATACTTTCCTCCCTTCGCCGGTACCACCTACTAACGCGTTAGGGCACACCTAGCACCGCTCATTGTCATGGCATGCATCGACATGCTTATGTTTGCATTACAGTTATTGTTTCTTCCCCCCTCTTTTCTCTGGTAGACTACGAGACCGACGCCGCTGCTACCAGTACGACTACGGTGTTGACGGCCCCTCCTTGCCAGAGCAACCAGGCAACCCCCCTCTTGATCACCAGATATCGCCTATTCTTCCATCTACTGCTTGCATTAGAGTAGAAAAACATGTTACTGCTTTTGATTAATCCTATTCTGCTGCATAGCCTGTCTTTGTTGCTACAGTTGTTGATACGTTACCTGCAATCCTAAATGCTTAGTATAGGATGCTAGTTTATCATCTGTGGCCCTACATTCTTGTCAGTATGCCTTGCTATACTATCGGGCCGTGATCACTCAGGAGGTCATCACAGGTATATACTATACATACATATTATATAAATGGTGACTAAAGTCGGGTCGGCTCGTTGAGTACCGCGGTTGATTCACGGATTGGGGGCTGAAAGGACATACTTTCTCGACGGCCCTCTGAGTGGATCTTTGTGGCAGAGCGACAGGGCAGGTTGAGACCACCTAGGCAAGAGGTGGGCCTGGCCCTGGTCGGCGTTAGCGGTTACTTCATAATAACACGCTTAACGAGATCTTGGTATTTGATCTGAGTCTGGCCACTGGACTATACGCACTAACCAACTATGTGGGAACAATTATGGGCACTTGACGTTGTGGTATCAGCCGAAGCCTTCTTGACGTCAGCGACTGAGCGGCGCGCGCCGGGTTGGACTGGAACGCCTGCTCTTGTATAAGGGAGGCTAGGTCTGATCACCGGCCGCGTATGCAACATGCAGGTGTGTAATGGGAGATGGGCCCAGACTCCTGCGCACATAGGATTAGACCGGTGTGCTGACCTCTCTGTTGTGCCTAGGTAGGGCTGCGATGTGTTGATCTTTCGAGGCCGGGCATGACCCAAGAAAGTGTGTCCGACCAGAGGGATCGAGTGTGTTGGGAAATGTGCTGCACCCCTACAGGGAAGTTTATCTATTCGAATAGTCGTGTCCCTTGGTAAAAGGACGACCAAGAGTTGTACCTTGACCTTATGACAACTAGTACCAGATACTTAATAAAACACACCCAGACAAGTTCCAGAGACATCCCGGTGATTGCTTTCCCACAGGGCGACGAGGGCAGGATCACCGGGTAGGATTATGCTATGCGATGCTACTTGGAGGTCTTCACTCTACTTTCTTCTACATGCTGCAAGACGGAGGCTGCCAGAGGCATAGTCTTCGATAGGACTAGCTATCCCCGTCTTATTCTGGCATTCTGCAGTTCAGTCCATCGATATTGCCTCTTTACACATATACCCATGCATATGTAGAGTAGCTCCTTGCTTGTGAGTACTTTGGATGAGTACTCACGGTTTCTTTGCTCCCTCTTATCCCCCCTTTTCCCTCTTCTCGGATGCCGCAACCAGACGTTGGAGCCCAGGAGCCAGACGCCACCGTCGACGACAACTCCTACTACACTAGAGGTTCCTACTACTACGTGCAGGCCACTGACGATGACCAGGAGTAGTTTAGGAGGATCCCAGGTAGGAGGCCAGCGCCTCTTTCGATCTGTATCCCAGTTTGTGCTAGCCATCTTATGACAACTTGTTTAACTTAGGTCTGTACTCAGATATTGTTGCTTCCGGTGACTCATTTATGTTCGAGCACTTGTATTCGAGCCCTCGAGGCCCCAGGCTTGTAATATGATGCTTGTATGACTTATTTTACTTTTGGAGTTGTGTTGTGATATCTTCCCATGAGTCCCTGATCTTGATCGTACATATTTGCGTGCATGATTAGTGTATGATTGAATCAAGGGTGTCACAAGTTGGTATCAGAGCCGACTACCTGTAGGAATCCCCCTTCCAAACTCCTTGGCCGAAGTTGAGTCTAGTCATTGAAAAAGTTTTTTACTAACTTGGCCGTGCGGCTTACGGGCCCACATCGCCATTGGGTGGTATTAGGATCTTTTACTCCCCGTCTATGCTCTGGGACTCTGATCTCTCTTCCATTCGGGTTAAATGATTTTGCTAACTCTAACTCTAGGTTCTCGTAACTATTTCTCCCGAAGAGCCCTCATTCCGTAAGATCACCTGCTTCATTAGAAGATTCTGAGGATATCCCTCGATATTTTCCTGAGACCCTTGTGCTCATCGCCTTTGCAATTCACTGCCACCGATATATCCCTATGGATATCTTCATGCACTTGTCATTCTCATGATCATTTCTCGTCGCTCTTGTTGTTACAAGATGCCTCGAACTATTCTCCGTTGCCCCTAGAATCCTTTGAGTTTACCGTCTTGCAGTTTTATTTCGTGTGAAAACCCTTATGTTTTTTTCTCACACTTATCAAGGATCCGTTCTTCTCAATTGTTCATGTGTCTCACAAAATTCTTCGGAATACTTTTTGATCTTTTGAAAATCCTCTGCAGCCTGTTATTCTTGAAATTCTTGCCTGCTTGCATTATGGTTAATTCCATATGACTAGTAGTCCTCGATAACATCCCTTATCTTAGTCATTTTGAGCATATTGATTCAATATGTGCGTACGCACGCAGTCATCAGGTTATCCTTTTTAAAATTATCTTTCTGACTCAGACGTCATTCTGGACATGAGTTGGTTCTCGACAATTCATACCTTTATTGATTGTCCAACTAAGTGTTTTAAACTTATCCATCCTTGATCAGAGTGTCTGCTTCTGATCCTTCATTTTGGAAACCATAATTTCTTTCTATTTAAGCATCAGACTAATGGGGTGATTCTTGAATCTGTTGCCTCTGCATTCTTTCTTCCTCTGAGTGAGTACCGATGCTCACATCATATCCCTTGTGGACAACCAGATCCTTTATTAGATTTTATCTGACAACGTCCTTCTTATTCAATAACTTTGTGAGTCTTTACTCGGATACATAATGCCTTTGGTAAATTGTATCCTCTGCCTTGTCGAACATGCTCTGCTTTCGAGCTTGTGTTATTTACTCCTGAAGTTTGTGGTATATGTTCCTAAGAGGACCTGATGGGTTGCACCTATGCCTTTTCTAATCTGTGTGAACCCAAAAGGTTTCATGGGTCATACTCATCTGGTATTTCACCAGGTAAAACTTATAATGCTAATGCCATTTCCAAAACGAGAAGTGAATGCAAGGTTGTGCTTTGGAGAAGTGGGAGTCGACCTTGATCTTTGTGTTCATGCCCATGGACCTGATGTGGAACTTATCATGGAAACTTCTTGTATTAATAATAATCCCCTTGTTATAAGTTCATCTTGTATATATGCTTGGTCCTTTGCAACTGTGGTTCTGGCCATATTGATATTCTTTTATTCCTTCTCTCGGACAAGTTGCAGTACTTGTCTTCTACAGATCAATACACATGTACAACCTTCGCTGCATCAGTCCTTTTGCTTGATAGAGTCATTGTTCGATTGCTTCTTCGTGGAGCCTCTCGACAAAATTTTTTGTGATCATCATCAACATTTTGATCCCTTCCAGGATATCAGTCGAATCCATGATTATAAGTGCCATCCTCGTCCCTTGGTAATTTGAGCTACCATCGACAACATCCTTACCTTCCTTGTATCACAATCTTGTTCATGTTATGGACACAACTTGCTATCCAGCTTGTATTGTGATCTACCTTGAAGTATTACTGTCTTTTATGTCAAGAATGTTGCGAGGATTGCTCCATCTCTTAAGAATTCTTGATACAAGTGATACATCTCGCCATCTACATTCATTTCCTGGTCCCCGTGTTGACGCTAACCAGAATACCAACAAGTGAATGGTGCTATTTGGATTCTGTACTTCTAGCAACCCTATTGCTTTGAATTTAATGATCAATAGTTCATTCATAGACTATTGGTTATCGAATCACCATTCTAACATTGATCATGCTACCTAAGCACATATTTAGGGTGCACCTTTCAACCAATGATTAATTATGTATGTTTTCCTCGAGCATACATCATTATATCATTTGATCTGACAAATGTTATCTCCTTGTTCACATAATTGTGGAATCCATCTTGTTGGAAATCCCGAGGAATCGTCGCTGAGTCCATCAGCCACCTCCTCATCCTCTCCTTTGTTTAATGATGAGCTTTTGTTTCGTAACTCACTTCCATAGTTCAGTGCCCGAGAATCTTACAATGTCATCTCGACAATTTGTGTTGCACCTTTTCTTCTTAGGCATCACGAGTCTGAGGTATCCTGCCACCAATCAGATCTGAATCTCGGTCAGATATGATGGTTGGAACATATTTTCAAGAGTTATATCATTGGTCCTAATATGACCCAATAAGGTGATGTCATGCCTAGCACACCTGCCCGGAGGACCTATTGTTATAGTTTCCTTTTTTGCAAGGTTAGCCGTTCTTCCATGAGGAAATTGTAAGATTTATTCTACAAGTTGTCCCTGATGGATCCATCGTGTATTCGAAGTCCGACCTTGCTTGAAGACCACATCAATGCTATCTCAAAGCATGTGTGTGGTACTCCGATCTTCAATAAGAACATTTGTAGCACAATGCTAAATTTTCTTTATTAATTATCCTAACACCGTTGTTTGGGTAATGTCATGAAATTCCTCTCCCCTTACCTAAGTGGTTTTCTAATTTCTATCTTGTCATGGATATCATGCTCTGCTTGTCCTTGGAAAGGATATACCCCCTAAAATATGTGTTTAAACACATTTTCATTTGGATTGTTTTGTTTAATCTGATAATCATATTGTCCTTTCCATTGTTTTGATTAACCTTTCTGGTAATCTAACTTATCTGAGCAGTGATATTTCCCTGCTTAGTTAAGCACCTTGTTGTACCACTTTGTCAGCAAGAACCTATTACTATTGTTGATGACATTCCGGTAACCACTGATGGATGAGAACTTTGCCTATTGGTTCGCCTCGTTTTAACGAGCAGGAAAATGGTTATCTTCGTCCCTCGACCTTGGAGCCGATGTGGTTGCCGACATAACTGACAGGCTATCCTCTGACATGCCTTCTATCATGGTCGTGCAAGGTGTCACCGCTCCTTCTACTTTTTAACCCACATGGTGGGCCCATAACCCGCAGTTCCACATGATCGAAACTTGACTCTCCTGTACACCCCCTGTTTCCAAAGTTATTCCTCACATGTGGCTTCGTATGTGATTCACGAGCCACCTTCCGAGAGATCATCAATTCTGGTATCAGACACAATACATATTCCCGTTGTGTTGAGCCCCTTTCACACCCTGTTTCAGGCATCGAACGGTTGCGTGCGCGCTCAAAACTTCTCATGGTACCTTCTTACTTTTCTCTCAATACCTTCTTAAGTTTAAATTCAAGAGTTACTTTCCGCCACCTTCCCCGATGTTGTCTACTAGCTAGTCAACCTTGTAGAGGTCCGTACTCCCGGGATACCCCCTTATTCTTTTGTAAGTACGATGGAGGTTCGAAGAAAGGATGATGACTTCATAATGATGCCCCGATGTAGTGAATTGAAGACTTAAACACAGTGGATCGACCTCTTCGAGAAAAGCAACTAAGACCAAGAAGATTGGTTAGAATTCCGTAACCAGACCTTTCCCCCTTAGTCCCCCTCTTAAATCTCGGGACAAGATTTCTTGTACTGGAGGAGAATTGTCACGCCCGGATAATTAAGCTATAGTGAACCTCTATTAAGTATGCCATGTCACCTCGCTTACTATTGTAAACCTCACATTAGTTCAAAACCGGTTCGGAATTAAACTTCAAAATAAAGTCGATCGGTGAAAGTGTTGAAACATTAAAACTAAAATGTTCGGTTTGTGTCAATTAATCCGTACTAAATGTTGGTGAAGAAACCACACTTTTATAAAATTTTGAAATACTCTAAAATGATTAAAACAATAGCAACCACAATTATTTAAACGCCTTTAATAATTAATAAAATGTCAAACTAAGTTAATGGGGGACTAGACTTTTTGTGACTGTGGACTAGGTTGAAATACTAATTTAGATGCTAAGTTTATATTTTACTAGAACTAAAATAAATGGCAACTAAAAAAAATAACAAGAACAAAAGTAAAAACAGAAAAACAAAAAGACCTTCTCCTCCCCTGGGCCTTGGCCCACTAGGCCACCAGGCCAGTCCACCTCATCCCTCCTTCCCCGCTCCCCTGTTCACGGGAGGGCGTGGCCACGCTGATGCCTGCCACGACACCGGCCATCACCGTGGCGGCCATCCGGCGGCCCTCCCTTGCGACCACCTCGCCTATAAGACCGGCACCCTCCTCCCACGACGCCTAGAACCCTAATCCCCATTCGCCCCTTGCCCTCTCGCACAAGCCGCCGCCCGTGCGTTGCCATCGTCGCGTCTTCGTTGTCACGCGCACTGGGGCCTCCCTGAGCTTCACGATGATGTCTAAGAGCACCGCCTCCATCCTCTACTTCGACTAAATCTAAGGGCTCGAGCTAGGCGCCTCTTCTTTGCCGGGATCGAATGCCTCTTCCTCTTCGACCACCGACGCCTCTCCGTCAAATACACTACGGCTGGTGCTCCTAAACTCCCAACGGGCCCTCGTGCACCTACTTGGTGAGCCCCGCCATGGTTTCCCCTTTATCTGATGCTCAATCCACTTCTATTGCTTGCTGTTGCCGGTGGTGTTACTCCGGCCGCCGTGTTTACCTCGTCTCATCGCGCCCCGCCTTGTTCCTAGCCAGAACCACCGTCGCGCGCCTGCTCACCCGCGTCCCTACTGGCCGCTGCGCCCGCGAGCCCCGCCCAGGCCGTGCCCGGCGCCCCCCATGTCCGGGCCCTCTTACGCCCGCGTCCGCTCGAGGCCTTGCTGCCGCCCGCACCCACTTCTTGCCCCCATCCCACTGCGTCTGGCTACTCCAGCCGCCACCCCCGCCATGGCCGCGCATGTGTGCTGTGCTTGCGCCCGGCTGCACCCGCCGCTTGCACCTCCGCCGCTTGCCGGCGCTGACCGCGTCCTGCCTCTGGCCACTGATGCTGCCGCTCTGCTTCTGCTGCTACTTACCGTTGCTGCTCACGGCATCCACACGCACACCCGCATTGCCCGTGCAAGCCTTTGCTCGCCCCGCGGCCTCGCACTCGCCGCGCCGCTGTGCCCCGTTGCCCGCTCGCGCGTCGCGGTGCTGCGGCTCGCCGCTCGTCGCTATGCAGCGCTGCTGCTACTACCGCATTGCTGCTGCCGCTGCTACAATGAACTGCACTTCACTATAGCTGTAACACCCCGGATGTAACTTTCCATCTTTGTATCTCCAACTCTTGCCATTTTCGGCCATGTGATATGATATTCCCTCCGTGGTTGGGTTTTGTCTTTTGTTTTGCATTTTATTCATGTCATGCATATCATATCATGTCATCATGTGCATCTCATTTGCATACGTGTTCGTCTCATGCATCCGAGCATTTTCCCCGTTGTCCGTTTCGCAATCCGACACTCCCACATGCACCGGCGCACCCCTCTTGTCTCCTTTTCGTGTGCGGGTGTTAAATGTTCTCGGAATGGACCGAGCCTTGCCAAGTGGCCCTGGTGTAGCACCGGTAGACCACCTGTCAAGTTTCGGGTCATTTGGAGCTCGTTTGGTACTCCAGCGGTTAACCGCACTCTCGCAAAGGCCTCTTTTAAGTTGCATCCCAACACCCCTCCAAAACAGCCCAATAACCCATCTAAGTCACTTCCATGCTCTCTGTCGTTGGATCACGATCGTGTGGGCGAAAACCGCACCTCATTTGGAGCTTCCTAGCTCCTTCTACCTATAAAAACACCCTCTCCCCCGAAATCCCGGGTCAAAACCACCCTACCCTAGCTCCCCGCTCCTCTCCCCGCGCCGGACACGTCCGGACGGCGCCGGACGCGTCCGCCGCCGCGCCCGCAGCCAAT
>NC_057795.1:498874414-498883859 GCF_018294505.1 Triticum aestivum | reverse complement strand
GCGCCCGGAGCCGCCGCCGCCCGCGCGCCGCCTCCTCTGCCCGGCGCCGCCCCCACCTCGACTCCGGCCGCCTCCTCCTCCGCCATCTGCCTCCTACTCCGGCCGCCGTCGCCGTCAACTCCGGCGACCTCGAAGCTCGCGGCCGGATCCGATCCGGTCTGCTAGGGTTGACTTCCCCCCCGTTTTTCGTCCAAGTCCTTATTCTGTGATTATTTTATTGCATCTTCATCGCATCACATCTTCGCATCCGTAGCTCCATTTCGTGCGTGTAATATGTCAAATTGTTCGCTTCGAAGAGTACATCATTTAATTCCATTGCATCATTTACATTTGAGGTCATCTTGATGCCCGAAATGCTCTTGGAAGAGGGCTTCATAATGTTAGTTTCAGAATCTTATCAGCACGAGCTCTTTTGTCATTTTTGCCATGATTGATGTGTGCAGCCTATGAGGGTGATGTCTAAATGTGTTTTGAACTAGGCTATGTCTTCTTTACAGAGGTGCTTACCATGTATTTTTGTGATAAATGTGGTGACTAGCACAAGCATGCAAACTAGGCTTCGTGATAATGCTGATTTTAGTTCCTGTTATGCTGTAATTTTGTTGCCATGTAAACATGTAGCTACAGAGAAATCCATGCATAATTTGAGATACTTCAGTAAGGGTGTTTTGAAAACATGGTTATGATCTATCCATCCATGGTCCTGGTTGCAATTATGGAGTAGTCTAGCATGTCATTTGCATGCTCTACTTTTGCTTCAAAATGTTTCCTGGTAGATTGTTTACATGTTATTCAATTTGGCCGAGGTTGTTGTAGTTGGTCCGGATATGCTATGATGTTGTTTCTTGCCATGTATAGCTTCTATGACATGTCTTCTTGATGGATGTATGCTTAGTTTATCATGTAACGATCTGTAGTGAGTGCATCGAGCTCGTGAAGGTGCCTTCATAATTATTTCAATGCCATGCTTTGTTTGCTGAAATCTGTTAACGAAACTTGTTATGTTTACGTGGGTGCCATCATATTTTCTGATCCTTTTTGGCTTATGGTCAGTAAGGGACTTTTGATCTATGCTTTGAGTAGATTCATGCCATGCCTTAGTTTGCTATTATAAGTTCCTGTAGCATGTTGATAACTTGCTCTGAACATTGCTTCGTGCTGCTGTTTATGCCTTGTCCAACCTGATAATTTTTTTGCACTTTCTCCATGCTTGTTTGAACCTGTTATTGTGTGAACTAGCCGTAGCTTAGTGTTCCTCTTTTGTAAAGCATCTCCTATAGATCATTGCCATATGTTTTGTTTTTATGTTGGGGTGCTGTAGCATAGTTTCTTGTTGCATGCTAAGTAGCATCGTGCTGTTAATCGCAGCTTTGTGCCATTCTTGTCTTGCTTGCCATTTGCAAACCGTGCATCCGAATCCGGTGATCTTTATATCGATTTCAACCGAAATCATCTCATCTTTCCAGCGGCATACTTGGTTTGCCAAGTTGATGCCTTGTTCATCCTTTTTCCTCCCGAAGCACGCATATGCATTGCATACCACATCTCGCATATCATGACATTTATTGCATCATGTTGCTTGTGCATTGCACCGTGATTTATTGTGGTTCTTGCTTTTGGTAGAGCCGGGAGACGAGTACGTGCACGAGGAACCTGTTGAGTACGCTAACGAGGATCCAGCCTTCGACAACTCTGAGAACCTTGCAGGCAAGATGATCATACCTTCAAAATCATTACTATCTTTGCTTGCTAGTACTCGCTCTTTCGCTATGTTAGCCCTACCTGCCTTTGTTCACCATGCCTACCTATTGCCATGTTAAACCTCTAACCATCCTGTCCTAGCAAACCCTTTGTCTGGCTATGTCACCGCTTTTGCTCAGCCCCTCTTATAGCATTGTTAGCTGCAGGTGAAGATGAAGTTTGTTCCTGGTCGGAACACGGATATTTTGGGATATCACAATATCTCCTGTTTAAATTAATGCACCTTATATACTTGGTAAAGGGTGGAAGGCTCGGCCTTATGCCTGGTAACTTGTTCCACTCTTGCCGCCTTAGTTTCCGTCAGACCGGTGTTATGTTCCTTGATTTTTGCATTCCTTACACGGTTGGGTGATTTATGGGACCCCCTTAACAGTTCGCTTTGAATAAAACTCCTCCAGCAAGGCCCAAACTTGGTTTTACCATTTGCCACCTAAGCCCTTTTCCCTTGGGTTTTCGCGAGCCCAAGGGTCATCTTTATTTACCCCCCCGGGCCAGTGCTCCTTCGAGTGTTGGTCCAACCTGAGCGATGTCCGGCGTCCCCTGGGCAACCAGGGTCTATACCAACCCGACGTCTTGCTCATCCGTTGTGCCCTGAGAATGAGATATGCGCAGCTCCTATCGGGATTTGTCGGCGCATCGGGTGGCTTTGCTGGTCTTGTTTTACCATTGTTGAAATGTTTTGCGAACCGGGACTCCGATACTGATCGGGTCTTCCCGGGAGAAGGTCTATTCCTTCATTGACCGTGAGAGCTTGTGATGGGCTAAGTTGGGACACCCCTGTAGGGTATATAATCTTTCGAAAGCCGTGCCCGCGGTTATGAGGAAGATGGGAATTTGTTAATGTCCGGTTGTAGATAACTTGACACTTGACTTCATTAAAATGCATCAACCGAGTGTGTAGCCGTGATGGTCTCTTCTCGGCGGAGTCCGGGAAGTGAACATGGTCTGTGTTATGCTTGACGTAAGTAGTTTCAGGATCACTTCTTGATCGCTTCTAGCTTCTCGACCGACGCGTTGCTTCTCTTCTCGCTCTCACTTGCGTATGTTAGCCACCACATTTGCTTAGTGCTTGCTGCAGCTCCACCATATTACCCTTGTCCTACCTATGAGCTTAAATAGTCTTGATCTCGCGGGTGTGAGATTGCTGAGTCCCCATGGCTCACAGATTCTACCAAAACAGATGCAGGTGCCGAGGATACTGGCGCAGATGGCGCAACTGAGCTGAAGTGGGAATTTGATGAGGCCCTTGGTCGTTACTATGTATCGTTTCTAGATGATCAGTAGAGGAGCCCAGTCGAGACGATCGGGGATCTAGCATTTGGGGTTGTCTTCTTTTCAGTTGAACTTGACCGTAGCCGGTCTATGAGTGTATTTGAATGATGTATGATCTTAAATTATGTATTGTTGAAGTGGCGATTGTAAGCCAACTCTCTTTATCCCATTCTTGTTCATTACATGGGATTGTGTGAAGATGACCCTTCTTGCGACAAAACCACCATGCGGTTATGCCTCTAAGTCATGCTCCGACACGTGGGAGATATAGCTGCATCATGGGTGTTACAAGTTAGTAATCAGAGCCATCCCCGACATAGGAGGCCCCTGCTTGATTGTTTGCTGGCGATGTTGAGTCTAGAACAAAAATGTTTTGAGTCTTAGGATTATATATATCGGAGAGTAGGATTCTTTTTACTCCTCAGTCCCTTCGTCGCTCTGGTGAGGTCTCCTGACGTAGATGTTTTGACTATCCTCTTCTCAAATTTTTTTCACTAAATTTTTTTTAGGATCACGCGGGTATCTTGGAATCGTTTCGATGGTTTTGTGACGAGAACATTGTTCTTGGTGCTTCCTGACATTTAGGGGTTGTGGCAGTGTCCCGGGGAGTTGAGCTCCGAGGTGTTGTCGTCACAATCTTATCGTTGCAGTTCTGGAATACCTGAGTTTTGCCGACATCGAAAATCTCTTTTATGCAGTTGTTGGTGAGATAACCCCGATAACCCAGTACTGGGGCGAGCTCGGGAGTATTGCCATAACTCGTATAACTGATGCTTTTCGAAGGTTGAGGTACACGATTTCCGAATGTTTCTTGGTTATGTGTTGATGGATGGATACAGCTGGATGTAGGGATTGTTAGTTTGGGTGAGATATTGTGCTTCCCCTGTATCCCCAACACCAGATTGCATAACCAGAAAGTTTCGGGAGTTTATAGGTGGGATTCAAGTAGATCTAGCATTTCTTCCCGCAGATATTTGGTTTGTGATTGGGTAATCCTTACCACGTATTTGTTCCAGTTGTACCTTGTTTATTTCATTCATCAATCTATTTTCAAGTGGCTTCTCACCTTAATGGACGTGTGATGTTTACTTTGGAATTCATTCGTTCATCTTTGTTCGAATGTTTATTGTGAAGACTATATGTTGCAATTTCTATCCGATTGATTCAACTTGTCTATCTGTCTATCAAGATGCTAATGGATGTCACCCTCTCAGGATGGCTCCGCCAACGCGTCTGAATCCGGAACTCAATGATGGGAGTCAGGCGAACCCTCCACCTCCACCTCCGCCTCCGGGGGCATGGCAAGCTTTGATGGCAGCCTCTAACACCCATGCTCAGATGATGATCCAGCTCATGCAAGAGCGCAACCAAGGCCAAGGCAACCAAGGGAATCAAGGTCAAGGGCTGTTCAATCATCAGCCTCAGTTTCCTACCCTCAACCAATTCCTTGCAAATCAGCCGAAGTCTTTCAGCTATTGTGTCGAGGCCACCGACGCCGATGATTGGCTCGTGGATATCAACAAGCATTTTGAATGCAGCAATGTCAGGCCTGAGGATTATGTCAAGTTCGCTTCTTTTCAGCTCAAGGATTAGGCAGCTGATTGGTTCCAGCAATACAAGGATTCCAGAGGTGGTCGAGTGATTACTTGGACTGATTTCTGTCGGGACTTTAAAGCTCACCATATTCCTACCAGTGTTGTTGAGAGCAAGCGTGAGGAGTTCCGCAATCTCAAGCAAGGCAACATGTCAGTGTACGAATACAACAAGCAGTTTTAGAAACTTGCTCGCTTTGCTAAGCATGATGTTCCAGATGAGAAAAGTATGATCTATCAGTTCAGAGGTGGCCTTAGAGAGGATCTGCAGTTAGCTCTTGTTCTTATTGAGCCTACTCAGTTTGATCAATTCTACAATATGGCACTCAAGCAAGAAGGTGCTCAGCTCAAGTGTGAGGCTTCTAAGAAGGGAATCAGAGATGCAGTGCAATCTTCTTCTTCCTCACAAGTGGCAGCTAAGCAGCAGAAGTTTTATCTTTCTCCTCCTCCGTTTCATCAGCCTTACCAACAGAAGAACTCAGGTGGTCGTGGATCTTCCCACCCACCCAACCCAAGCTATCAGAACAAGTCTCAGCCTCAAGCTCCAAGGTCAAGTGCTCCTTATCATCGTCCGCTCTCAGAAGTGACTTGCAACAAGTGCCAGCAGAAAGGCCACTACGCGAAAAAATGTTTGAATCAAAGGCGCCTTCCTCCTCCTCCTCCTGTGAGATCTTCAAGCAATGCAGTGGTCAAGCATAATCCAAAGTCTGCAAAGGTGAACATGATGAATGCAGCTCAGGCAGAGGATTCTTCAGATGTGATCATGGGTAATCTTCCAGTTAATGATATTCCTGCAAAAGTTTTATTTGATACGGGTGCTTCTATTTCATTCATATCAAAGCCTTTTGCATCCATGCACGATTTGCATACTGTTGATCTACCTAAGCCGATAGCGGTTTCCTCTCCGGGTTTATTCATGAACACAAAAATGATGGCTCCAGATGTTTCTATCAAGATGGGCGACTATACATTTCTGTCTTCTCCAATGGTTCTTGGTGACTCTGATATTGATCTTATTCTCGGGATGGACTGGCTTTCTAAGCACAAGGCTCAGCTTGATTGTGCTGCCAGGCAAATTCAATTGACACACCCTTCTGAGGATGTTATCATCTATGCCGCTCATGATGAAACCATTCGGTTGTTTTCTCTCAATGAGAAGGGCAAGCTGGATGCTATTTCTCAAATTCCAGTCATTTGTGAGTACCAAGATGTCTTTCTAGAAGAGCTTCCGGGTATGCCTCCTCATCGGCCAGTCGAGTTCGTTATTGATCTTGAGCCTGGAAATGAACCCGTTTGTGAGCGTCCATACAAGCTTGGACCCAAGGAGCTGAAGGAATTGAAGAAGCATCTCGATGAACAAGAGCGTCTGGGTTTGATCAGACCGAGTTCTTCCCCATGGGGTTGTGGAGTTCTTTTTGTCCAGAAGAAGGATGGCACGGACCGACTTTGCATCGATTACCGTCCATTGAACAAGAAGACAATCAAGAACAAGTACCCACTTCCCAACATCAATGAGCTTTTCGAGCAACTCAAAGGGGCTAAAGTCTTCTCCAAGCTTGACCTTCGTATGGGGTATCATCAGATTCGCATTCGTGAACAAGATATTCCCAAGACAGCATTCAGAACAAGCTATGGTTCTTATGAATATACTGTCATGTCTTTCGGCCTTGTCAATGCTCCTCCAACGTTCTCTTGCATGATGAACTTTATCTTCAACCCCTACACCAATGAATTCGTTCTGGTGTATCTCAATGATATTTTGGTCTTCTCCAAGAATAAGCAGGATCATGCCAAACATTTGCGATTGGTGCTCGACAAGCTCAGAGAGCATCAATTCTATTCGAAGTTTTCCAAATGTGAGTTCTGGCTTGATGAAGTTCTTTATCTTGGTCACATCATCTCCGCCAAGGGAATTGTTGTTAATCCGGCGAAGGTGTCTGCAGTTGTGAATTGGGAACCTCCTCAGAATGTCAAACAGCTCCGCAGTTTTCTCGGTCTTGCAAGTTATTGCCGAAGATTCGTTGAGAACTTCTCTAAGATTGCAAAGCCTCTTTCCAACCTCCTCCAGAAGCATGTCAAGTATGTCTGGACGCTTGAGTGTGACATCGCTTTCAACACCCTCAAAGAGAAGCTAGTCACAGCTCCTGTTTTGACTCCTCCTGATGAATCCAAGCCATTCGAAGTTTTCTGTGATGCTTCCCTTCAAGGTCTCGGTGCTGTGTTGATGCAAGAGAAGAAAGTTGTGGCCTATACCTCTCGTCAGTTGAAGCCCAATGAAAAGAACTACCCCACTCACGATCTTGAGTTGGTGGCAGTTGTCCATGCTTTGATAACATGGAGACATCTCTTATTGGGAAGGCAAGTGGACATTTTCACCGATCACAATAGCCTCAAGTATATCTTCACTCAACCCAACCTTAACCTCAGGCAAACTCGATGGGTTGAAATGATTCAAGAGTACAATCCGAGTATCGAATATACTCCTGGCAAGGCAAATGTGATTGCAGATGCTCTGAGCAGAAAGGCTTATTGCAATAGTCTAATTCTCAAGCCGTTTCAACCGGATCTTTGTGAGGCTTTTCGCAAGCTGAATCTTCAAGTTGTTCCTCAAGGCTTTCTTGCCAACCTCATAGTCTCTCCTACTTTGGAAGATCAAATTCATGAGGCACAACTCCTGGATACCATGGTGAAGAAGGTGAAACGTGGTATTGACAAGGGCATTCCTAAATACAAGTGCTATCGCTTGGATGACAAAGACACTCTTTTCTTCGAGGATCGAATTGTGGTTCCAAAAGGTGATCTGAGAAAAGTCATCATGAATGAGGCACACAATTCCCTCCTATCCATTCATCCTGGAAGTACAAAGATGTACCATGACCTCAAGCAGTCATATTGGTGGACTCGAATGAAGCGAGAGATTGCTCAATTCGTGAATGAATGTGATGTCTGCAGAAGAGTGAAAGCAGAACACCAACGACCAGCTGGTCTCCTCCAACCTCTTGCTATTCTAGAATGGAAGTTTGACCATATCGAGATGGACTTCGTGACTGGTTTTCCTAAGTCCAAGCGTGGAAATGATGCTATCTTCGTTGTCATTGACAAGCTTACCAAAGTGGCTCATTTTCTTCCTATCAAAGAATCTATCACAGTAGCTCAGCTGGCAGAGCTATACACCTCCAGAATTGTCTCCTTGCACGACATTCCACAATTGATATCTTCAGATTGTGGAAGCATCTTCACTTCTAAGTTCTGGGACTCCTTTCAGACGGCCATGGGCACCAACATTCGTTTCAGCACAGCTTTCCATCCTCAAAGAAGTGGCCAAGTCGAGCGAGTCAATCAAATTCTTGAAGATATGCTCAGGGCTTGTGTCATCTCTTTCGGTATGAAGTGGGAAGATTGTCTTCCATATGCCGAGTTCTCCTACAACAATAGCTTCCAAGCGAGTTCGGGCAAGGCCCCATTCGAAATTCTCTATGGCAGAAAGTGCCGTACTCCTCTCAACTGGTCTGAGACAGGTGAACGCCAACTTCTTGGCAATGACTTGATCACAGAAGCCGAAGAAATGTGCAAAGTCATTCGTGAGAATCTCAAAGCCGCGCAATCGCCACAGAAGAGTTACTATGATAGCAAGCACCGTGACTTGGCTTTTGGAATCGGAGACCATGTCTACCTCCGCGTCTCTCCAATGAAAGGCACTCGTCGCTTCAGTATCAAAGGGAAGCTTTCCCCTAGATACGTGGGTCCTTTCAACATCATTGGCAAAAGAGGCGACCTCGCCTATCAACTTGAGCTTCCATCCAACTTTGCGAACGTGCACGATGTGTTTCATGTGTCACAGCTTCGCAAGTGCTTTAAGACTCCTGAGCGCACTATCAACTTCGAAGAGATCGACCTCCAAGAAGATCTCTCTTATCATGAGCACCCCGTTGCTATTCTTGAAGAAACCGAGCGCAAGACTCGCAACAAGTCAATCAAATTCCTGAAAGTGAAGTGGTCACACCATTCCGACCGAGAAGCCACTTGGGAGCGCGAGGATCACCTCCGTTCCGAATATCCAGAGTTCTTTCAGTCCTAGATCTCGGGACGAGATCCTCTTGTAGTGGTGGAGTGTTGTAACACCCCGGATGTAACTTTCCATCTTTGTATCTCCAACTCTTGCCATTTTCGGCCATGTGATATGATATTCCCTCCGTGGTTGGGTTTTGTCTTTTGTTTTGCATTTTATTCATGTCATGTATATCATATCATGTCATCATGTGCATCTCATTTGCATACGTGTTCGTCTCATGCATCCGAGCATTTTCCCCGTTGTCTGTTTCGCAATCCGACACTCCCACATGCACCGGCGCACCCCTCTTGTCTCCTTTTCGTGTGCGGGTGTTAAACGTTCTAGGAATGGACCGAGCCTTGCCAAGTGGCCCTGGTGTAGCACCGGTAGACCACCTGTCAAGTTTCGGGTCATTTGGAGCTCGTTTGGTACTCCAGCGGTTAACCGCACTCTCGCAAATGACTCTTTTAAGTTGCAGCCCAACACTCCTCCAAAACAGCCCAATAACCCATCTAAGTCACTTCCATGCTCTCCGTCGTCGGATCACGATCGTGTGGGCGAAAACCGCACCTCATTTGGAGCTTCCTAGCTCCTTCTACCTATAAAAACACCCTCTCCCCCGAAATCCCGGGTCAAAACCACCCTAACCCTAGCTCCCCGCTCCTCTCCCCGCGCCGGACACGTCCGGACGGCGCCGGACGCGTCCGCCGCCGCACCCGCAGCCAATCCGCGGCTGCCACGTGGCCTCCGCCGCGCCCCCGCGCCGCCG
>NC_057795.1:498763095-498873766 GCF_018294505.1 Triticum aestivum | reverse complement strand
GCCGCCTCCTCTGCCCGGCGCCGCCCCCACCTCGACTCCGGCCGCCTCCTCCTCCGCCATCTGCCTCCTACTCCGGCCGCCGTCGCCGTCAACTCCGGCGACCTCGAAGCTCGCGGCCGGATCCGATCCGATCTGCTAGGGTTGACTTCTCCCCCCCCCCGTTTTTCGTCTAAGTCCTTATTCTGTGATTATTTTTTGCATCTTCATCGCATCACATCTTCGCATCTGTAGCTCCATTTCGTGCGTGTAATATGTCGAATTGTTCGTCTCGAAGAGTACATCATTTCATTCCATTGCATCATTTACATTTGAGGTCATCTTGATGCCCGAAATGCTGTTGGAAGAGGGCTTCATAATGTTAGTTTCAGAATCTTATCAGCACGAGCTCTTTTGTCATTTTTGCCATGATTGATGTGTGCAGCCTATGAGGGTGATGTCTAAATGTGTTTTGAACTAGGCTATGTCTTCTTTACAGAGGTGCTTACCATGTATTTTTGTGATAAATGTGGTGACTAGCACAAGCATGTAAACTAGGCTTCGTGATAATGCTGATTTTAGTTCCTGTTCTGCTGTAATTTTGATGCCATGTAAACATGTTGATACAAAGAAATCCATGCATAATTTCAGATACTTCAGTAAGGGTGTTTTGAAAACATGGTTATGCTCTATCCATCCATGGTCCTGGTTGCAATTATGGAGTAGTCTAACATGTCATTTTCGTGCTCTACTTTTACTTCAAAATGTTTCCTGGCAGATTGTTTATATGTTATTCAATTTGGCCGAGGTTGTTGTAGTTGGTCCGGATATGCTATGATGTTGTTTCTTGCCATGTATAGCTTCTATGACATGTCTTCTTGATGGATGTATGCTTAGTTTATCATGTAATGATCTGTAGTGAGTGCATCGAGCTCGTGAAGGTGCCTTCATAATTATTTCAATGCCATGCTTTGTTTGCTGAAATCTGTTAACGAAACTTGCTATGTTTACGTGGGTGCCATCATATTTTCTGATCCTTTTTGGCTTATGGTCAGTAAGGGACTTTTGATCTATGCTTTGAGTACATTCATGCCATGCCTTAGTTTGCTATTATAAGTTCCTGTAGCATGTTGATAACTTGCTCTGAACATTGCTTCGTGCTGCTGTTTATGCCATGTCCAACCTGATAATTTTTTGCACTTTCTCCATGCTTGTTTGAACTTGTTATGGTGTGAATTAGCCATAGCTCAGTGTTCCTCTTTTGTAAAGTATCTCCTGTAGATAATTGCCATATGTTTTGTTTTTATGTTGGGGTGCTGTAGCATAGTTTCTTGTTGCATGCTAAGTAGCATCGTGCTGTTAATCGCAGCTTTGTGCCATTCTTGTCTTGCTTGCCATTTGCAAACCGTGCATCCGAATCCGGTGATCTTTATATCGATTTCAAACGAAATCATCTCATCTTTCCAGCGGCATACTTGGTTTGCCAAGTTGATGCCTTGTTCATCCTTTTTCCTCCCGAAGCACGCATATGCATTGCATACCACATCTCGCATATCATGACATGTATTGCATCATGTTGCTTGTGCATTGCACCGTGATTTATTGTGGTTCTTGCTTTTGGTAGAGCCGGGAGACGAGTACGTGCACGAGGAACCTGTTGAGTACGCTAACGAGGATCCAGCCTTTGACAACTCTGAGAACCTTGCAAGCAAGATGATCATACCTTCGAAATCATTACTATCTTTGATTGCTAGTACTCGCTCTTTCGCTATGTTAGCCCTACCCGCCTCTGTTCACCATGCCTACCTATTGCCATGTTAAACCTCTAACCATCCTGTCCTAGCAAACCCTTTGTCTGGCTATGTCACCGCTTTTGCTCAGCCCCTCTTATAGCATTGTTAGCTGCAGGTGAAGATGAAGTTTGTTCCTGGTCGGAACACGGATATTTTGGGATATCACAATATCTCCTGTTTAAATTAATGCACCTTATATACTTGGTAAAGGGTGGAAGGCTCGGCCTTATGCCTGGTGACTTGTTCTACTCTTGCCGCCTTAGTTTCCGTCAGACCGGTGTTATGTTCCTTGATTTTTGCGTTCCTTACACGGTTGGGTGATTTATGGGACCCCCTTAACAGTTCGCTTTGAATAAAACTCCTCCAGCAAGGCCCAAACTTGGTTTTACCATTTGCCACCTAAGCCCTTTTCCCTTGAGTTTTCGCGAGCCCAAGGGTCATCTTTATTTACCCCCCCGGGCCAGTGCTCCTTCGAGTGTTGGTCCAACCTGAGCGATGTCCGGCGTCCCCTGGGCAACCAGGGTCTATACCAACCCAACGTCTTGCTCATCCGTTGTGCCCTGAGAACGAGATATGCGTAGCTCCTATTGGGATTTGTTGGTGCATCGGGTGGCTTTGCTGGTCTTGTTTTACCATTGTTGAAATGTTTTGTGAACCGGGATTCCGAGACTGATCGGGTCTTCCCTGGAGAAGGTCTATTCCTTCATTGACCGTGAGAGCTTGTGATGGGCTAAGTTGGGACACCCCTGCAGGGTATATAATCTTTTGAAAGCCGTGCCCGCGGTTATGAGGTAGATGGGAATTTGTTAATGTCCGGTTGTAGATAACTTGACACTTGACTTCATTAAAATGCATCAACCGAGTGTGTAGCCGTGATGGTCTCTTCTCGGCGGAGTCCGGGAAGTGAACACGGTCTGTGTTATGCTTGACGTAAGTAGTTTCAGGATCACTTCTTGATCGCTTCTAGCTTCTCGACTAACGCGTTGCTTCTCTTCTCGCTCTCACTTGCGTATGTTAGCCACCACATTTGCTTAGTGCTTGCTGCAGCTCCACCATATTACCCTTGTCCTACCTATGAGCTTAAATAGTCTTGATCTCGCGGGTGTGAGATTGCTGAGTCCCCGTGGCTCACAGATTCTACCAAAGCAGATGCAGGTGCCAAGGATACTGGCGCAGATGGCGCAGCTGAGCTGAAGTGGGAATTTGATGAGGCCCTTGGTCGTTACTATGTACCGTTTCCAGATGATCAGTAGAGGAGCCCAGTCGGGACGATCGGGGATCTAGCATTTGGGGTTGTCTTCTTTTCATTTGAACTTGACCGTAGCCGGTCTATGAGTGTATTTGAATGATGTATGATCTTAAATTATGTATTGTGTGAAGTGGCGATTGTAAGCCAACTCTCTTTATCCCATTCTTGTTCATTACATGGGATTGTGTGAAGATGACCCTTCTTGCGACAAAACCACCATGCGGTTATGCCTCTAAGTCGTGCTCCGACACGTGCGAGATATAGCCGCATCGTGGGTGTTACAATAGCGCTGGCTAGCTCTGCTGCAATAACACTGATTAGCCCTCTGTGTAGCTACAAAACAACATCACAAATTTTAATATAGGAAATATTTATATGGGAGTGCAGTACACTTGACAGGGTTCAATTCTTTTCATTAGACCAAATCCAAAAGTCGCCTAGATTAATTCCTACGAAAATGGCAAAAGTCTATGTTCAGTTAACAGAAAAGACTGAAAATAGAGTTATTGTGGTAGCTACTTTAGAGCAGAAAATAAACAGGATGCAGGGATCTAACCGAGATGCAATTGATACCATCTTGTAGATCACAAAAAAATGATGAAGATTGGTATAAGACACTAACACATAGGATGGATAGAACACTAGCTATAACCTTTGCAAAACAAGTAATTGATGTTTAAAACTGAGGACTTAGACAATTTTCAGAGATTCCAGAAAATGTTCAAAAACTTCGGTAAATCGTAGGAATTCATCCGTAGCTCGGATGGAAAAACTTTTTACATGAAAGTTGCTCAAAACGACGAGACGAATCCAAATACGCAGCCCGTTTGTCAGCCACGTGTCCCTAGCATAGCAAACCTACAACATTTCACGTTTGGTTCATCTGTCCGAAAACGCGAGACACCAGGGATACTTTCCCGGATGTTTCCCCGCTTCGCCGGTACCACCTACTAACGCGTTAGGCCACACCTAGCACCGCTCATTGTCATGGCATGCATTGACATGCTTATGTTTGCATTATATTTATTGTTTCTTCCCCCCTCTTTTCTCTGGTAGACTACGAGACCGACGCTGCTGCTACCCAGTACGACTACGGTGTTGACGTCCCCTCCTTGCCAGAGCAACCAGGAAAGCCCCCCCTTGATCACCAGATATCGCCTATTCTTCCCTCTACTGCTTGCATTAGAGTAAAATAGCATGTTACTGCTTTCGATTAATCCTATTCTGCTGCATAGCTTGTCTTTGTTGCTACAGTTGTTGATACCTTACCTGCAATCCTAAATGCTTAGTATAGGGTGCTAGTTTATCATCTGTGGCCCTACATTCTTGTTAGTTTGTGTTGCTATACTATCGGGCCGTGATCACTCGGGAGGTGATCACGGGTATATACTATACATACATACATACTATATAGATGATGACTAAAGTCGGGTCGGCTCGTTGAGTACCCATGGTTGATTCACGGATTGGGGGCTGAAAGGACATACTTTCTCGACGGCCCTCTGAGTGGATCTTTCTGGTGGAGCGACAGGGCAGGTTGAGACTACCTAGGCGAGAGGTGGGCCTGGCCCTGGTCGGCGTTCGTGGTTATTTCATAATAACACGCTTAACGAGATCTTGGTATTTGATATGAGTCTAGCCACTGGCCTATACGCACTAACCAACTTCGCGGGAACAGTTATGGGCACTCGACGTCGTGGTATCAGCCGAAGCCTTCTTGACGTCAGCAACTGAGCGGCGCACGCCGGGTTGGACTAGAACGCTTGCTCTTGTATAAGGGAGGCTAGGTCTGCTCACCGGCCGCGTACACAACATGCAGGTGTGCAATGGGCAATGGGCCCAGACCCCTGCGTGCATAGGATTTAGACCGGCATGCTGACCTCTTTATTGTGCCTAGGTAGGGCTGCGACGTGTTGACCTTCCGAGGCCGGGCATGACCCAGGAAAGTGTGTCCGGCCAGAGGGATCGAGCATGCCGGGAAATGTGGTGCACCCCTGCAGGGAAGTTTATCTATTCGAATAGCCACGTCCCTCGGTAAAAGGACGACCCAGAGTTGTACCTTAACCTTATGACAACTAGAATCGGATACTTAATAAAACACACACAGACAAGTTCCAGAGACACAGACAGGGGAATCATATTCGAGCACTTGTATTCTAGCCCTTGAGGCCCCTGGCTTGTAATATGATTCTTGTATGACTTAATTTACTTTTAGAGTTGTGTTATGATATCTTCTCGTGTGTCCCTGATCTTGATCGTACATATTTGCGTGCATGATTAGTGTACGATTGAATCGGGGGCGTCACACCCAGCCCAAATGGGGAGGAAAGCCTTGGGGGGGGGATGGGGAGGGCTCATGGGGCCCTGTAACTATAAAACCCACACCCCCACACCCTCTCTAGGGTTCAATGCTTGCAAAGCAGTGCTAGGGTTACCCACCCCGCCGCCAGAAGAAAAAACTTTGAGATGGACAGATTTGGGGGCCGCTTTGGGGGAGGAGAAAGATTCAACAGAGGGGTAGAGAGAGTTGGCAATATAGGAAGAAGGAGGATGGAGGAGAGGGGTTCATAAGCTACAACAATCGAGAGAACAAGAAAGATTGGGGGCAAGGAATTGGTAACAACAACTCGCAAGGGAGGCAAGATTTCCAGCAAGATCAGAAACATCTGGAGGAAAGAGAGGAGCTGAGGAAGACGGACAAAAGATAAATAACAACAAGAAGCAACTAAGACAGGTACAAAAACATTGATGAGCTTGTTGTTGGTAATTTGATGAGTGGAGCTGAGGTTGTGTAACAACAACGGCTGCTTTCAGCATTGCTAACCCAACTTACCAAAGGGAATGCATCATTGGGAGGGAGTAATGTCAATTTGCAGAGTGGGGTTAATCTGCTACACCAAAACACAAGGAAAGAGCTAGTCAGAGCAGAAAGCAGCTACATACAAGGAGATGGAAATCAGAGACAACAGCGGAGCTATAAGCCAGAAAAATCTTTTGACAAAGAGGGGCCATGGATGGAGGAAAGTCAGGGGAGAGATTTTTGAAGAGGAGGACAAGCTAAAGATGGCAATAAGATAGCTTTGGGGGGTGCTAAGAGAGTGGTTTGCAACAAATGCAATGATACAAGACATGCTACAAAACATTGCAAATTGGACCATTGTGCAGTGTGTGGGAACAAGAATCACATCACAAATGACTGCACTTGGTTGAAATAGATGAAGCAAAGTCCTAAATTTTTAGGGTATGCTGCAAGAGGTTTGGGTGTGCTGCTGGTGCAAAGCTCCAAGGATAATTTGAATCTTTAAATCCCAACCCAATGGCCCTGGTGACAGTTAAATCTGCAGTGCTGAATGAAACCCAATTGCTGGAGGGCTTCAACTATATGTTCAACTGGAACTGGCAATGGAGGTGTAAGAAACAAGGAAGCAATGCTTTTTTGATGAGATTCCCAAACAAGGGCAGACTGATGGCGCCGATCAACTGGAATGATTTCACTCTCTTAAGCACTGGAGCAGTGATAAACATAATAAAATGGACCTTTGATTCACAAGCAGTTGGGAAATTACACATTGTTTGAGGCTACTTTTGATTAGGTCCCTGCTTGTTTTAGGCATTTTTTTAGCATGTGTGAAGTGGCAACATCCTTAGGCCCAGTGCTGGAGATTGACATGGACACCATAACACATGAGAAAATCAGGGCAAAAGTGGGAGTAAGAGACTTTGAGAAAATACCAGGGTATACTGAAATTACAGACAATGATTTGAACATCTACGGAGTTATGCCAACTTTGGAGAAGGTAGTTGAGATGGTCTGGTATGGTGATCATAAGAGACAACATATAGAGGAGGCTGGAATGGATTGTGTGTGGGAGGAAGTTAGAAAAAGATAAAAAAACACAATCAACTCAGGAGAGAGCAGTAGAGAGGCTATTAACTTGGGCAGCTTGAGCCAGGTGCAGTTTGAAGAAGTCAAAAAGAGAAGTGAAGCAATTCTTTTGTCCCAACAGGAAGAAAACAAGGAGAGAGAAGCAAGGAAGAAAGTGGAAGCAGACCTAGAAGCGCTAGCTACCTCTTGAGCATGCGCTGGTTTTTCCCTTGAAGAGGAAAGGGTGATGCAGCAAAGTAGCGTATGTATTTCCCTCAGTTTTGAGAACCAAGGTATCAATCCAGTTGGAGGCTCCTCAAAAGTCCCACCCACCTACACAAACAAACAAGAACCTCGCAACCAACGCGATAAAGGGGTTGTCGATCCCTTCACGGTAACTTGCGAAAGTAAGATCTGATAGAGATAATATGATAAGATAAATATTTTTGGTATTTTTATGATATAAATTGCAAAGTAAAAGATGCAAATAAAAGTAGATGGAAAACTTATATGATAAAAGATAGATCCGGGGCCATAGGTTTCACTAGTGGCTTCTCTCAAGATAGCATAATTATTACGATGGGTGAACAAATTATTGTCGACCAATTGATAGAAAAGTGCATAGTTATGAGATTATCTAGGCATGATCATGTATATAGGCATCACGTCCGCAACAAGTAGACCGACTCCTGCCTGCATCTACTACTATTACTCCACACATCGACCGAATCCTGCCTGCATCTAGAGTATTAAGTTCATAAGAATAGAGTAACGCATTAAGCAAGATGACATGATGTAGAGGGATAAACTCATGCAATATGATATAAACCCCACATTTTTATCCTCGATGGCAACAATACAATACGTGTCGTTTCCCTTACTATCACTGGGATCGAGCACCGCAAGATTGAACCCAAAGCTAAGCACTTCTCCCATGGCAAGAAAGATCAATCTAGTAGGCCAAACCAAACTGATAATTCGAAGAGACTTGCAAAGATAACCAATCATACATAAACGAATTCAGAGGAGATTCAAATATTTCTCATAGATAAACTTGATCATAAACCCACAATTCATCGGATCTCGACAAACACACCGCAGAAAGAGTTACATCGAATAGATCTCCAAGAAGAGGAAGGAGAACTTTGTATTGAGATTCAAAGAGAGAGAAGAAGCCATCTATCTAATAACTATGGACCCGAAGGTCCATGGTAAACTACTCACAACTCATCGAAGAGGCCTTGGTGGTGATGCAGAGGCCCTCCATGGTCGATTCCCCCTTCGGCGGAGCGCTGGCGAAGGCTCCAAGATGGGATCTTGCGGATACAGAAGGTTGCGGCGGTGGAAATAATTTCTCGTGGTGCTCCTGGATGTTTTAGGGGTACGTAGATATATATAGGTGAAGGAAGTCGGTTAGGGGATCCACGAGGGGCCCACAAGGCAGGGGGCGCACCCACCCTTATTGGGCGTGCCGACCACCCTCGTGGCTGCCACGACTGCTTCTTGGCGTCCACTCGAAGTCTCCTGGATTGCGTTTGTTCCAAAAAGATCACTCCCGAAGGTTTCATTCCATTTGGACTCCATTTGATATTCCTTTCCTTCGATATACTGAAATAGGCAAAAAAACAGCAATTCGGGCTGGGCCTCCGGTTAGTAGGTTAGTCCCAAAAATGATATAAAAGTGTAAAGTAAAGCCCATAAACATCCAAAACAGGTAATATAATAGCATGGAACAATAAAAAATTATAGATACATTGGAGACGTATCAAGCATCCCCAAGCTTAATTCCTTCTCGTGCTCGAGTAGGTAAATGATAAAAACAGAATTTTTGATGTGGAATGCTACCTAGCATAATTCTCAATGTAATTCTCTTTATTGTGGCATGATTGTTCAGATCCAAATGATTCAAGATAACAGCTTATGAAACATAAAAATAGTAATACTTCGAAGCATACTAACAAATAATCATCTCCTATCAAAATAGCATAGCCAAAGAAAGCTCATCCCTACAAAATCATATAGTTAGGCCATGCTTCATCTCTATTACACAAAATACTCCCCTTATGCATAACCCCGATGACGAGCCGAGCAATTGGTTCATACTTTTTAACGCGCTTCAGCCTTTCAATTCTTACGCAATACATGAGCGCAAGCCATGGACATAGCAATATGTGTGGTATATGGTGGTGGTTATGAAGACAAAGATGTAGAAGATAGTATCACATCAACTAGGCCTATCAACGGGCTATGGAGATGCCCATTAATAGATATCAATGTGAGTGAGTAGGGATTGCCATGCAACGGATCCACTAGAGCTATAAATATATGAAAGCTCAACAAAAGAAACTAAGTGGGTGTGTGTCGGTGTCAAAACCGGCGGATCTCGGGTAGGGGGTCCCGAACTGTGCGTCTAGGCGGATGGTAACAGGAGACAAGGGACACGATGTTTTTACCCAGGTTCGGGCCCTCTCGATGGAGGTAAAACCCTACTCCTGCTTGATTAATATTGATGATATGGGTAGTACAAGAGTGGATCTACCACGAGATCAGAGAGGCTAAACCCTAGTAGCTAGCCTATGGTATGATTGCTGTTCGTCCTACGGACTAAAACTCTCTGGTTTATATAGACATCGGAGAGGGCTAGGGTTACACAGAGTCGGTTACAATGGGAGGAGATCTTCATATCGTATCGCCAAGCTTGCCTTCCATGCCAAGGAAAGTTCCATCTGGACACGGGACAGAGTCTTCAATCTTGTATCTTCATAGTCTGGGAGTCCGGCCAAAGGTCATAATCTGGCCATCCGGACACCCCCTAATCCAGGACTCCCTCAGTAGCCCCTGAACCAGGCTTCAATGACGACGAGTCCGACGCGCAAATTGTCTTCGGCATTGCAAGGTGGGTTCCTCCTCCGATTACTTCATAGAAGATGTTGAACCCAAGGATAGTGTCTGGCTCTGCAAAAATAAGTTCCATATACCACCATAGAGAGAATAACATCCGCACAAATCTAATCTGCTGACGTATTCCGCAGCGTGACATCACGCCATGGCCAAGCCTTTATTCGAATCATTTTATTGTTCCACCTCAGCGCGTTTAGCGAGGCGGTTTCCTTGGCACGTCTTGTCAAAGCAGAGATCGTGTCCCCTTATTCCGGGATTCTCATCAATACGGGCGTGGGTAACCCAACCGCGCCATTAACCGCGGCGCTTGGGAGACAAGCAAGTTTTATTAGGCCGGTGGGGGCTCGTAGTTTCGGACACCCATATAAGGGGATAAGAATCTACCCTTTCCATTTACGCCTTCTTCCCCCTTTGCTTATTCGTCCCTGCGCGCTCGAGCTCCAACGCCCAAGCCCGCACTTCTCACCTCAACCTTCTCCAATCATGTCTGGAGTGGGAGGTAGATGGATGGCCTCCTCCGTCACGGAGGGGCAAATCAAAAAGCTGAGGAAGGCCGGATACTTGTCTGACGACATCGCGCACCGGCTTCCAGATGAGGGGCAACTCATCCCCACCCCTAGGCCCCATGAGAGGGTTGTATTTCTCCCCCATTTCCTCCACGGCTGGGTTTTCCTCTTCACCCATTCATCCGGGGGCTCATGTTCTACTACGGCCTGGACTTCCATGATCTGGCCCCGAACTTCATCCTCAACATCTCGGTGTTTATCGTTGTGTGCGAGGCCTTCCTCCGCATCCAGCCTCACTTTGGCCTATGGCTGAAGATCTTCAGCGTCAAGCCGAAGGTCGTGGCCGGCCGCCAAGTAGAGTGCGGAGGTGCCATGGTGGGCAAGATAGCCAACGTTACATGGCTCGAGGGCGCCTTGGTAGAGACCATCAAAGGGTGGCAATCGGGGTGGTTCTATATCACCGAGCCGCGTGACCCTGAATGGGCAGCGGCCCCCAAATTACGATCTGGTATCCCCACACGGCTCACATCTTGGAAAGAGACGGGCCTGTTGTGGGGTAATTCAGCGGAAGTGACCGGACTTCAAACTTGCATCAAAGACCTGATCGGCAGGAAGGTTAAACTTGTCAACATAGTCCAGGTCATGCTCTTCCGCCGGATTCTCCCATGTCAACGACGGGCTTTCAGCTTGTGGGAGTTTGACCCGGTCCAGCACCAGACTCTGTCCCGGTTCTTTGAGACAAAGCATGAGGATGCCTGGAAGGTGCTATTCAAGGGCTCCGAGGTCTCCCCTCCCGTCACCGAGGATCACGGATTCTGCGCCAAGCGCCAAGCCAACGCGGTGAGCTTAATTTTCCCTTTACAGGGTATTTGTTTTTCATAGATTTGATTCTATGCGGGATCTAAACCCCCATCTCTTTAACAGGACTGGCAGAAGAAGGCCGGACAGATCAACTGTCCGGCTCCCTTGCCCGAAGACCCAGCGGACGCTCACTTGACGCAGCTGCTGGTTCCGACACCTCACGTGGTGCCGGAGAAGAAGGCCAAGAAGAATGCCACGGGGACTCGAAAGAGTTCCCGGCGCCTGGTGGTGTCGGATTCATCGCCTGACAACCCCGAAGAACCCTCCGCCTCTGAGGACGAGGAGGAGGAGGAAGAAGAAGCCTTTCCCCCTCCAACGGGGGAAGGAAAGAAAAGGAAAGCCGCCCCAACCGGGGAGGCCGGAGGGTCCAAGAAGGGGAGAACCCTCCTTTCGGACTACACCTTCGACGCCCAAGACAGCGGGGCGGAATGGCCATCCAGGGTCAAGCCCGTGGCAAAATCGTAAGCATCCGGTCATCCGAATAACTTATGACACTCCTTCATTATTTGGTATTTTCTGATGCCGAATTTGATCATGCAGTCCACCCAAGGCTCCGCTCGATGATTCGACGAGCGGGTCCTTGGATTCATCGGATGTGAATAGCGCTTCACTTCTGACGGCCTCCTCCCCTCTCCCTACGGACGACGTCGAGGTGGAGTCCCGAAAGGGACTAAACCAGGAGGAGGTGGTCCTGGAGGCGTCGCAAGGCGACCTCCCGGACTCCAGGCCCAAAGGGGGTAAAGCCCCGGAGGGATCCAAGTCCGGCCCCGGGCCGGACACTGCTCCGGAACCATCAATGGTTCCAGAGTTCGACAGGCGGCACCCTTCATAAGAAGGGCAAGCCTACGACGCCGGCGACCTCCGTCCATCCGGAGGCGCCGGACAATTTGCTGGAGGTGCTTAACGGCGCCTCCATCGACGAGGAACACCGCACTATTATGAGTGCGGTGATTCAGAAGGTTCAGTCTGCCAAGAGCAGGCTAACAGAAGCCTGTACAAGTGTGTTAACAGGCTTTGAGGTATGTGTTCAAAAACATATAAAAATGTCACCGCATAGACAGTAGCCCCTGATGCTCAGTTCGGCGTTCAGAACGAAAAGCCGAGCTGAGGATCTAAAAACATATACGCAGGAGTCTAACAAAAATATGTCAATATGGGAATGCAGGCTGCACTGCTGACCTCTGTCGCACTGACTGCGGAGGTCAATGCATTGAAGGAGAACCTCGAGAGGTCCGAGAACGAGCTCGGCCGTGCCAAGAAGCAGCTCGAGGACAAGGAGGGTATGTAATACCGCATGTAAATGTATATAGAAATACTTGGTTGCAAATAATGACAGGACCAACGTAAATGTTGCAGGGGCCACAGCCGAGGTGGCGACCCTGAAGGAGGCGGTCTCCAAGGCCAAAAACAGTGCGGCCTTGGAGCGCACCGAGCGAGAGAAGCAGGAGGCGTGGGTGGTGGAGGTGCGGCAAGAGCTCCAGGCTCTCGTGGAAAAACACGAGAGTTTGGAGCGTGACTCGAAGACTCGAGAGTCCGAGCTCGCCTTGGCTCTTGAGAGTGCCAAGACCGCTAAGGCCGAAGCCCAGAAGGCCCTTCAGGAGATCGAGGCGATGAAGAAGATAGCGGTGGGTAAGGCATTCTTTATGCAAAGCAAGAATATAAAAGTAAATTATCTATTACTTACCCGAATCCAGAGCTCTCCAGGAGCGTTCACCGATCTGCCCCGTAGTGTGTCTGATGCTGCCGCATTCTACCGAGCCGAAGAGGGGAGCTCGACAGAAAAGGTGTTCTGGTCTCAATATGCTGAGGCCGGACATCCGGTGCCCCTGAGCGACCAGCTGAAGCAGCTGGTCGAACTCCACAAGGTGGCCGAACAGGCCATGAAGGGCCTCATAGTTTGGTTGTGGCCTAGAGAAGCCATGCCTGGGAGTTACTTCGCTCTGGTGCGGCGGCTGGTGGACGCGTGTCCATGGATTGAAGTCATCAAGCGCTCCGTTTGTATCGAAGGTGCCCGTCAGGCCCTTGTCCGTTCTAAAGTGCACTGGGGCAAGCTGGACGCTGAGAAGCTTTTGACGGATGCGCCACCGCCGGGCAAGGAGTATCGCACGCCCGAGATGTATTATAAGGGCGTCCTGAAGGGTGCCCGCCTTATAGCGGACGAATGCTCCAAAGATGTAATTTTTGAGTAGACTCGCATCTGTTATCCTGTACGCTGAAAACTTTGTTCATATGCGTTAAGCAACGCTTTGTTAATTTAAAATATTACCTTCTGTGCGGCCGTTTATCAATTCTGATAGATGCAAGTCGTCGGCTTCTACCCCCATGCCACGAGTGCTGGGGTGTTTGGGATAAACCTGAGAGCTCTTGTTCCCATTCTTGGGTCCATCTAGGGAGGCGCTCAGCACAGGGAACCAGGCCATCAGACTTATAATGCTTTATCACTCTCACTTAGCAATAGAATTCTATAATTTTAAATTTCGGCGAAGCCCCTAGTATTCGGAAGACCGAGTTCGGGGCGCTATCCACGCCTAGGCCGGATAAGTCCGGCTCCTCGCTCTAAGCGGCATAAGTCTTTAAGGACTCGAAAAACCTCGCGAACAGCGACCGGTCTCTCGCACTATCATGACAGACAGTTTTAGCTTTCTCTACTGAGGTGTTAACACAACTCAACTGGGGCACAATCGCAGTAGTTCTCCCAGCGCTACCTTAGCCAACATTGCAGAATGTAAGGTACCAAAACATGGGAGCCGGGCAAACCCAACTATTGACCAAAGACATGATTCAGAGCCGATGCATATAGTGCTATAAGTTCGGGGTGCCGCACTCATGAGAGTGTTCGGTCTTCTCACACCATGTTATGGGGTGCTTAAGCCCCTGGTGTATTGGCCGTACCAAAGTGTATGGTTGCATAATGTCATGACTGAACATATTTGTATAAAAAATAGATGAGTATAATAATAGATAAGAGCTATGTATTGTTTATTAAAAAAGGGCTGCTACGAAAGCAGAACGATACAAGTAGTGTGATAAGCAAGAGATGGGATTATTTGACATGTCCCCCTCCAGGGGCAAGCTGCGGGACTTTAAGTAAAACAGGTATTAAGCTCGTTATAGAGACCACCTAGACATTTGACGCGGCTTGTTCTCTCCCTGGCTATTGCATCATGTGTTCGGCGAGTGTATTGCCGGACAGGCCTTTCGAATAGTTGGGTCCTGAAAGTGTATAAAAAGGAAACGGCAGAATAGGGAGCTCCTTAGTGCGGTTGAGCCGCATTCTGGGCGTGCCATAGTTGTGCCCCTCCCCTTATGCCCATGGTATCTCTAAGGTGTAATTATGTACGCGTGGTACCGATATCACCATCTGGCGAGGGCTGGGGTTGGGGCCGCACTGCTATGCTTGCTCGGAACGTGCCAGCCCGATTTGTTGTAGGTTACTTCGGGCTCGCTTAACGTTGTCCGGACGTTTAACACCTGGATTGGAGAATTGCCTTGAGAGGCTACTCTGTACTTCTGCCGCCAGGGCTGCCGTGTGCTCCTCCGTTCAAAGAGAGCGTTCGGTGTTTCCATTTACCGTGATGACTCCGCGAGGTCCTGGCATCTTGAGCTTGAGATATGCATAGTGCGGCACCACATTGAATTTTGCAAATGCGGTTCGTCCGAGCAGGGCGTGATAGCCACTACGGAATGGGACTATGTCGAAGATTAACTCTTCGCTTCGGAAATTATCCGGGGATCCGAAGACCACTTCGAGTGTAACCGAGCCCGTACAGCTGGCTTCTACACCTGGTATGACCCCTTTAAAGGTTGTCTTTGTGGGTTTAACCCTTGAGGGATCGATACCCATTTTTTGCACTATATCCTGATAAAGCAGGTTCAGGCTGCTGCTGCCGTCCATTAGGACTCTGGTGAGGTGAAATCCGTCAATAATTGGGTCTAGGACTGTCAGGACCCCGATCCTATGCCACACCGATCTAGCATGTAGCACCTCATATCACTTTGCGGCCTCATGCACGGTATTCCCACGGGTGTTGCCTTACCAGGACCGGGACCGTTTGCGCCTTTTGGCTCACGTATATGATAGTGTCGCTAGCATCCATATGACAAAGAACCCGGGCTGACATGGCTGGTCGTAAACCCAAAGTGGCAGTAACTTACAGGGACAGGCATACATGACCCAGCAACGAACGTGTCAGTCATCAGCGAGTGAATCCGGGCTGTAGCAACTGGGCTAGCAGGACTCCGATACACCGGGCTGTAGCAGGCTAACAGGACTCCGGTAGACACCGCGTGACATTTCCCCGACGGGACAGACACAGGAACGAAGAAGGACACATGCTGGCCAGCCTAAGTGTTCTGGAGTAGTAGCAAGCTACCATGGCTCAGTGGAAGCACTAGGAGACATTTCCCGGTAAGAGAGGCTACCAAAGAAAAACAACTAGATAGTCAGATCCCACACATACCAAGCATTTCAATAACATACACACAATATGCTCGATATGTGCAAATACAACATGGCATCACAACATGACTCTACAACTCAACTATTTTATTCAATAGACTCCGAGGAGCGAGATATTACAATCATGGGTCTCATGACCCAACAATCAGAGCATACAAGTCAAAGCACATGCAGAAGCTTAACATGTCTGAGTACAGACAACTATAAATGAAAAAAGCTGAGAAGCCTGACTATCTACTAGATCCTGCTGAGGGCACAAGATCGTAGCTGAGGTAACAAGCTAAACGTCGAAGTCCACGTGGAACTACTAGCGAGACGGAAGTCTCTCTGCAAAAACATAAATTAAGCAACGTGAGTACAAATGTACCCAGCAAGACTTACATCAGATCTAACTACATATGCATCATTATCAACAAAGGGGATGGTGGGGTTTAACTGCAGCAAGCCAGCTTTGACTCGGTGGCTATCCTGAACTGCGACTGCAAGTAACTCTTTTGAGGTGGCGCACACGAGTCCACATATTCACCATATCAATACACCACTATGGATCCGCTCCCGTCTCCCTACGAGAATGCCATCCATAGCACTCACGCTTACCTTGCGTATTTTAGAGTATCCACTTTCACTTGTCTATGAACTGTACAGGCAACCCAGAAGTCCTTTATCGCGGACACGGCTATTCGAATAGATGATGTTAACCCTGCAGGGGTGTACTTCTTCACACACGCTCTCACCACTTACCGCCGTTTACACGACATGTACTCGGCAACCTTCAAGCGGAAGCCCAGCGTGGGTGTCGGCCACGACCTGACTAATCACACAAGTCTCTTGTCCAGGTTTATCGCCTATTCGGGTTCCATCCGCAAGGAGATCCGGCCAGGGTGTCGCTCACAGCCCCAAACAAAGTGAGCAGGGTTCCCAAGCCCACCATCCGGGTGCCACTTGGTACACCGTGCCACTGTGCCTAGTCTGTCCCAAGCCCACCTGTACCGGGTGCCACTTGGTAGACTACTAACACTACCTACAAACACTAGAAACTAGTTGCAACTCCCAGACAGAGATCAAGTTGATTAATAAGTCGAGAGAGCTTGGAGCGCCCGGAGCCCAATGTGTGATAGTAACTGTTCATGGATCACAAACACAGAACTCAGTTCCTGAGGATGGCTGCAATGAGACAACCCACCATGTACTCCTACATAGCCTCTCACCGCTACCTTACCAAATTGTGTTCACACACTTAGCTCACACACAGTAGGACATGTTTACACACCTCCAATTTATCCCCGATGAATCAGACCTGACTCAACTCTAAGCAGTAGCAGGCATGACAAACAAACATGAATGAGTAGGCACATCAGGGCTCAAACAACTCCTACTCATGCTAGTGGGTTTCATCTATTTACTGTGGCAATGACAGGTCATGCAGAGGATAAAGGGGTTCAGCTACCGCAGCAAGTAATATATGAATCGTTGTTGTCCTAATGCAGTAAAAGAGAGTAGGGGCGAGAGAGTGGGATTTTATCGGAATGAACAAGGGGGTTTTGCTTGCCTGGCACTTCTGAAGATAATATAGCTCTTCATCGGTGTCATCGATCTCATCGTCGGAACCACGTCTACTGAGGGGGAACAATTACCGGCAACACAGAGGAAACACAATCAATGCAATGCAACATTATGATGCATGATCATGACATGGCAACATGCTGGTGTTTTGAGCTAATGCAGCTAGAAACAAAGTTAAATGAAGTTGGTTTGAACCCTAAGTTCAAATCCAAACTCCATATGTGAAATTTAAATGTCATTTATATGATTTGTGCTAAACATCAGCTATAAGTTGTTCTAACATGCATGAAAATGGTACAGATGGATTGATTGGATTTTTCTGATCATTTTTCATATATAAATTATTTGATTTGGAGCTACGGTTGAATTTCTATGAATTTTAGAAGGTTAGGGCATTTTATGGAATTTCCTGGATTATTTTTATTCCAGAAAATGATTAATTGCGTCAGCAGCGTGTCGGGGTGACGTCAGTAGAGTCAACAGGGCTGGTCCAGGTCAAACCTGACCTGTGGGACCCATGTGTCAGTGACTAACTAAACTAACCTAGTTTAATTAGCACTAACCTAGTTTAAACTAATTAAATTTAAACCTAAACTAGATTAATTAGCCGGGCGGGGCCTGCATGTCATAGACCCAGGGGAGGTCAAATCCCCTGGTCAACCAGGGCTAAACCACCGGCGTTGAGTCGCCGGGGAGGCCGAGACGGCGGAGGGCATCGGGATTCCTCCTCCGGCGACCAAATGGACGGCGGAGGACATCTACGCGTAGCCCAGGCTCTCGCGCATACAAAGCAATAGGCGGCGGCAGCTGGGGTGGCCGGAATCTTTGTCGGCGTCGGCCGTGGCGGCTGCCGGAGCTCGGTTGAGCTCAGGGTCGAGGTTACAACGGTCGTGGCGATGCGGGGTTGGCACCTACGGCTTCTACGCGGTGCGGTGAGGACGTGGGTGTGCTCGGTTGGGCGCTACGGTGACTGTGGCCACGACGGCGAGGAGCTCAGGCAGCGGCGCGTTTCGGTCGTCGGCGAGGCGGCGGCTATGGCGAGGAAAAGAACACGGGAGAGAGGGGAGAAGAGGCAGGGGCTCACGTAGGGGTCGTTGACGGTCGTAGCAGGCTCGGGGAGGCGCGGACGGCGGCGAATCGACGATGGCGATGCTCGGTGCAGGAGGTTGAAGATGGCCGCGATGGCGATGAAGCAGGGTCTCCTGGCGTCTCGTAGCTCGATTGGGAGGAGGGGGAGGTTTTGGTGGTGCTTCTGGGCTCGGCGGAAGGGTGAGGGGAGCATGGAGGCTGCGTCTACGGCGAGCGGCGGCGACGAGCTCCGCTCGGGCAGAGAGGGAGAGAGGGCAGAGGAGAGGATGGGGAAGAGAGAGTGAGCGAGGGGGTTCCAGAGGGGTAGCGTGGCAACGTTGGAGGTGCCCAGGCGTCGGGGACGCAGGCAGGCAGGGTGGAGGTGGCCGGGGCGCGTGCCAGCGCACTGCGGCCACACGCTCGTCCTCCTGGCAAGGAGGAAGATGACAGGGGAAGGGGCCAGGTGGGCTGGGCTGGCCAACTGGGCCGCCAGGCTGGACAGGTAAGTGGCCCAGGTAGTTTCCTCTCTCTCTCCGTTTTCTATTTTAATTACTGTTTTCTATTTTTCTATAAAATTTAGGGCTTTTCTAAAAATACTAAAACAATCCCAAAAATCATGCAACTACTCACGACCACTGTTGGAAATATATCCTACAGTAAACATTTCAGTTTGGGATTATTTGAGCATTTAAAATATTTACTAGCATTTAAATGCCCAAATGCAAAGTACATATGATTTAATTGAGTGACCAAATATGTCATGGAAAAATGTGCAACACCTCTGGTTATGGTTCTAGCATTTTCCAGAAATGATGAACATTTTTGAAAGCCATTTGGATTCACTAAAAATATTTTTAGGTTCAACCTATTTGAATTCCATTTGGTGCTAGGGTTTGAACATCCCCATTTCAAATTTCCATGAAAGTTAAACATGATGCAAGCAAGATGCAAACACTAGGCAGCACCAGAAGCTAGGGATGTGACAACTCGCCCCCACTAAACAAGAATCTCGTCCCGAGATTCAAGCGTAGGGTAAGATGAAGGGGAAACGCAACTAACGCAATCTTCACAATCCAGGTTGCACTTCAAATGAACGTTGATTCAATCACCATCTTGTCTCGTCGTTTTGCTGTGAGAACTCAAGCCAACATGACAAAGAAAGGATAGGGGAAAAGTCTAAAAGGATCGATCTTATTAAAGGTCGAACAACTTAGGATCAACTCAAGGAATGAGACATAGCAACATCTCTTGAGCTGAGAAGTTCAAACACACTTCGAGAGGAATGGAAGAACAGATGACGGGGGTTCGATTTGGTAGGCAACAATTCCACGCTTGAGGAGATGGTGAATGGTTTCAAGATAGCGATGAAATAATTGCCATGATACCATAACGGGGCAACTTAGGGAAAGGTGGCTCGTAGAAATATCCCCTTAAGTGGCAAAAAGAATTACCTTTGATTCAAAGATCATTGAAACTCTTTATACCAGCCTAAGGCAATTCTCGAGCGATCATTTGGAGGGGTTCGGTAGAATGGCATACCCGGATTGGAATGGATGATGTGGATTACCTTGTTGAAAACAACACAAGGGATGATTTTAGTAACTGGGGAGAAGCTCAACAGTAGAGAGTGAGTCCACTGTTTGAAAAGTTATAGCATAACCGAGGAAACTGAGAGCAATCCCAGTTAGTGCTGATGATAACACCTAGTGCTTGTGCGTGCTCTCAAGAATTGAGCATTTCCATATTCATCAAGGTTTTACCAACATCCGTGTCAAGGATCCTGGCAACACAACGTTCTACCATGATGAACAACGATGGACGATGCAGATGCAAAGGAAGATAACCTTCTCAGATTTCACCTTAGCGAGGCCAAGGAAACAAAATCTGGATGATCGACCGAGAGACATTTAGCACTCCGCTTCTAATGTTCTCCTTGATGTGCTAGCGTAACCCATTCATAGATATGGTTTGATATCTAGAACATCAAGTAAAAGGTCGGACTTCGGAAACACAAAATCCATAAGGAATAACTATGAAGGTAAATCCTATGAAATCCTCATGGGAAGGTGGCTAACTTCCTCAATCAAGATACTACAATAATAGGTCTTCCGGTTGGGTGTGTTGGCCACGGCATCCATTTTACCGGGTTACAGAGAGACCAATATTATAGTTCTTGGGACACGTTCCAACCATCATATCAGCCTGAGATTCAGATCTGGTTGGTGTCAGAATATTCCAAACTCATCAAGTCTAGAAAGAAAAGGATAGTTTGCAACACAAATCGACAAGACGATGTTGCGAGATTCTCGGGAAATGGACTACGGTAGTAAGCTCCAAAACATGAGCTGGTTCTGCTACATACATGTGAACACGTTGTCCCAGACAAGCATGACCACATAGTAGTCTTATAATAAAGCACTACCGCATTCAGGCGGGGAACCACCATCGAGGACATGGAAGTCCTTGTGCACTTATCGACGAACTTCTTATCCTTGAACAAATCAATCAGTGGCTTGGTGTGCTAGGGACACATATAGAATGGAGGTAGCTACTCTCACAATCCAATGTATACTTCGCTCATGCATGACTGACTTGGGATGATTCCAAAGGAAGCAAAAACAATCTTTCTCGGATCCACGGCGGCAACTTACACCAAGTGCACGTGAATTAGAGAAAGTCACTTCTTTCATCCGAACATATACCTCATGAGTGGTACACGGAGGTAATGTTTACAAAAGTTTCCAACACTAGATGGATGTTCAACATGATCATGCAGAAGACAAAATGTTGTTGATGGGCTCAACAACAAGTCATCTGGATGACCATATAAATAGAATTCCATAATTATGTGAACAAGGACATAGCATTGGTCAGACCCAAAAGATGTAATGGTGTATGCTCGAGGGATAACCGCGAGTAAGACAACATTACGAACATCATTGGTTTTGATTTGATTTGACGATAGCCCATACTCAAATCAAAGTTCTTATAAGACAATAGGTCCAACAACTGGTCACAGGGACCAATCAATGAAGATATCATCTTTCTTCAACACACACATACAAAGGATATCCCTTTGAAATGAACTAAGTCAGGTAAGCTTTTATCCTCCAACTCTCCAAGTTGTTGTTTAGCTTAACCAACTGGCTCAGGGTATCGAACACAGATTCTTGGAGAAAGGGTGGTTTCGAAAACCAACTTGATCACGAACTCATCATAGCGGTCAGGTGACAACCTGGTAATACTTTCGAGAAGATATTCGGAAAATCACAAACCACCGATATGTTACTAAGCTCGAGAACAATCTTGCTTTTCAGGGCAAGACGATATGATCAAAGAGCGAGGGATTTGGAATAATACTAACTCATCGATCGAAGAGTGCACCAGGAAAATGGACTAGGTAGCACGATCAACCTTAGGGTGATGATTCAATAACCAACACACTAAGAATGAAAATATTGTCCTTTAACTACCAAGCAACGGGGTTGCTAGGAGTATAGATTTCACACATCACGATTCACTTGTCGGCATTCCGGTTGCGACAACACGACACCAAGGAATGAATAATGATGGCGAGAAGTATCACTACATCAAGAATTCATAAGAGAAGGTGCAATTCTCATGACATTCCTAACATAAAGTGGGTAATACTTTAGGGTAGAACAAACCAAAAGCTGGATTGGCATTTTGATCTGCGAAGTACAACTACTTTGATCCAATCTTGGAAATGGATGAGATACTGGAGTTTGTTTCTCTTAGTCATTCTGAACTAGAATGGCTTGACGGACCACAAGAATGATAGGCACCGACGAACGAATGCACACATAATCTAGACTATCGATTGATAGCCAATGGTCGGAATACAAATGATGAGTAACAACTCAAGAAACATATACTTTCTGAGTTGTGGATGCATAGATTAGTATGTCGAGCAAAGCTCAACATTTCTTCCGGATAACCCATGCAGAAAAGGTAGGACTAGCAGGGTCACAATATAGAATGGAGAACTCATCGAGATCACTCTGGTTGTGATCCTTGGTTCAAAGAACTTCTGCCATAAGTGGTTCATAGTATTTGGAAGAAGGAAATACCACGAACTTCGAGGACTATCGCAAAGGTTACTAATAACCTAAAGGGATGAGCAAACACTATCAACATGAAGTAAATAGGGTGAGTTTCGGGTTCAGAACCCGGAAATAGAATACCTACTAACTAAATGGCATCACAGGATGCTTTCGAGAATGATGGCCAGAATCATCACACTGGGAACACAAAACATGGCTAAGATTACTAGGTAATACTCCAAGACACCTAGGACCATAATCATAATTCCAACATATATGCCAAGGCAATAGAGTACCTTAACTCACCGATTAGTGTGGTTAAACTGGCCAGAGAGGACATCGGGAACGGGAAGAAGGGATTTACAAATGCATCAGATTGTTTAGAAACCTAGGATGACTCAAACAGCATAACGACTGTAAATGCTCAAAAAGAGATTCTGAGACATCGCGCAAAAATGGTGGCATAACCACTCAGAAGCACAATAACAAGGTTTCGAGACCAACTATGAACACACAGGGGTATTAGAAACTGAATTGGGCTTAATCCAACAATCTTACAAGTCTACGGATTAGTAACACGTGATCCTAATAGAAAGATGAGAAGCCTAGTTCCTTAACCCCGTAGAAAGATAAGATGACTCAGATTAGAAGGGCATAAGGCATAAGGAGTAAAAAGAGCCTTACGTTCCATCCCACAATCAATTCCCTTATATATAACTAAAGCATTTCTAGACTCAACTTCGACCAGTTTGGCTTGGTAATCCTACAGGCAGTCAAGCTCTGATACCAAAGCTGTCAGGACCCCGATCCTATGCCACACTGATCTAGCATGTAACACCTTATATCACTTTGTGGCCTCACGCACGGTATTCCCACGGTTGTCGCCTTACCAGGCCCGGGACTGTTTGCGCCTTTTGGCTCACGTATATGATAGTGTCGCTAGCATCCATATGACAAAGAACCCGGGCTGACATGGCTAGTCGTAAACCCAAAGTGGCACTAACTTATAGGGACAGACATACATGACCCAGCAACGAACGTGTCGGTCATCAGCGAGTGAATCTGGGCTATAGCAACTGGGCTATAGCAACTGGGCTAGCAGGACTCCGGTAAACCGGGCTGTAGCAGGCTAACAGGACTCCGGTAGACACCGTGTGACATTTCCCCAAAGGGGCAGACACAGGAACGAAGAAGGACACATGCTGGCCAGCCTAAGTGTTCCGGAGCAGTAGCAAGCTACCATGACTCAGTGGAAGCACTAGGAGACATTTCCCGGTAAGAGAGGCTACCAAAGATAAACAACTAGATAGTCAGATCCCACACATACCAAGCATTTCAATAACATACACACAATATGCTCGATATGTGCAAATACAACATGGCATCACAACATGACTCTACAACTCAAGTATTTTATTCAATAGACTCCGAGGAGCGAGATATTACAATCATGGGTCTCATGACCCAACAATCAGAGCATACAAGTCAAAGCACATGCGGAAGCTTAACATGTCTGAGTACAGACAACTATAAATGAAAAAGTCTGAGAAGCCTGACTATCTACTAGATCCTGCTGAGGGCACAAGATCGTAGCTAAGGTAACAAGCTAAACGTCGAAGTCCACGTGGAACTACTAGTGAGACGGAATTCTCTCTGCAAAAACATAAATTAAGCAACGTGAGTACAAATGTACCCAACCAGACTTACATCAGATCTAACTACATATGCATCATTATCAACAAAGGGGATGGTGGAGTTTAACTGCAGCAAGCCAGCTTTGACTCGGTGGCTATCCTGAACTACGACTGCAAGTAACTCTTTTGAGGTGGCGCACACGAGTCCACATATTCACCATATCAATACACCACTATGGATCCGCTCCCGTCTCCCTACGAGAACGCCATCCATAGCACTCACGCTTATCTTGCGTATTTTAGAGTATCCACTTTCACTTGTCTATGAACTGTACAGGCAACCCAAAAGTCCTTTACCGCGGACACGGCTATTCAAATAGATGATGTTAACCCTGCAGGGGTGTACTTCTTCACACACGCTCTCACCACTTACCGCCGTTTACACGACATGTACTCGGCAACCTTCAAGCGAAGCCCAGCGAGGGTGTCGGGCATGACCTGACTAATCACACAAGTCTCTCGTCCAGGTTTATCGCCTATTCGGGTTCCATCCGCAAGGAGATCCGGCCGGGGTGTCGCTCACGACCCCAAACGATGTGAGCAGGGTTCCCAAGCCCACCATCCGGGTGCCACTTGGTACACCGTGCCACTGTGCCTAGTCTGTCCCAAGCCCACCTGTATCGGGTGCCACTTGGTAGACTACTAACACTACCTACAAGCACCAGAAACTAGTTGCAACTCCTGGACAGAGATCAAGTTGATTAATAAGTCGAGAGAGCTTGGAGCTCCCGGAGCCCAATGTGTGGTAGTAACTGTTCATGGATCACAAACACAGAACTCAGTTCCTGAGGACGGCTGCAATGAGACAACCCACCATGTACTCCTACATGGCCTCTCATCGCTACCTTTACCAAATCGTGTTCGCACACTTAGCTCACACACAGTAGGACATGTTTACACACCTCCAATTCATCCCCGATGAATCAGACCTGACTCAACTCTAAGCAGTAGCAGGCATGACAAACAAACATGAATGAGTAGGCACATCAGGGCTCAAACAACTCCTACTCATGCTAGTGGGTTTCATCTATTTACTGTGGCAATGACAGGTCATGCAGAGGATAAAGGGGTTCAGCTACCGCAGCAAGTAACAAATGAATCGTTATTGTCCTAATGTAGTGAAAGAGAGCAGGGGTGAGAGAGTGGGATTTTATCAGAATGAACATGGGGGTTTTGCTTGCCTGGCACTTCTGAAGATAATATAGCTCTTCATCGGTGTCATCGATCTCATTGTCGGAACCACGTCTACTGAGGGGGAACAATTACCGGCAACAGAGAGGAAACACAATCAATGCAATGCAACATTATGATGCATGATCATGACATGGCAATATGCTGGTGTTTTGAGCTAATGCAGCAAGAAACAAAGTTAAATGAAGTTGGTTTGAAACGTAAGTTCAAATCCAAACTCCATATGTGAAATTTAAATGTCATTTATATGTTTTGTGCTAAACAGCAGCTATAAGTTGTTCTAACATGCATGAAAATGGTACAGATGGATAGATTGGATTTTTCTGATCATTTTTCATATATAAATTATTTTCTTTGGAGCTACGGTTGAATTTCTATGAATTTTAGAAGGTTAGGGCATTTTATGGAATTTCCTGGATTATTTTTATTCCAGAAAATGATTAATTGTGTCAGCAGCGTGTCGGGGTGACGTCAGTAGAGTCAACAGGGCTGGTCCAGGTCAAACCTGACCCGTGGGACCCATGTGTCAGTGACTAACTAAACTAACCTAGTTTAATTAGCACTAACCTAGTTTAAACTAATTAAATTTAAACCTAAACTAGATTAATTAGCCGGGTGGGGCCCGCATGTCATAGACCCAGGGGAGGTCAAATCCCCTGGTCAACCAGGGCTAAACCACCGGCGTTGAGTCACCGGGGAGGCTGAGACGGCGGAGGGCATCGGGATTCCTCCTCCGGCGACCAAATGGCCGGCGGAGGACATCTACGCGTAGCCCAGGATCTTGCGCATCCAAAGCAACAGGCGGCGGCAGCTGGGTGGCCGGAATCTTTGTCGGTGTCGGCCGTGGCGGCTGCCGGAGCTCGGTTGAGCTCGGGGTCGAGGTTACAACGGTCGTGGCGATGCGGGGTTGGCACCTACGGCTTCTACGTGGTGCGGTGAGGACGTGGGTGTGCTCGGTTGGGTGCTACGGTGACTGTGGCCACGACGGCGAGGGGCTCAGGCGGCGGCGCGTTTCGGCCATCGGCGAGGCGGCGGCTATGGCGAGGAAAAGAGCACGGGAGAGAGGGGAGAAGAGCCAGGGGCTCACGTAGGGATCGTTGACGGTCGTAGCGGGCTCGGGGAGGCGTGGACGGCGGCAAATCGACGACGGTGACGCTCGGTGCAGGAGGTTGAAGATGGCCGCGATGGCGATGAAGCAGGGCCTCCTGGCGTCTCGTAGCTTGATTGGGAGGCGGGGGAGGTTTCGGCAGTGCTTCTGGGCTCGGCGGAAGGGTGAGGGGAGCATGGAGGCTGTGTCTACGGCGAGCGGCGGCGATGACCTCCGCTCGGGCAGAGAGGGAGAGAGGGCAGAGGAGAGGATGGGGACGAGAGAGTGAACGAGGGGGTTCCAGAGGGGTAGCGTGGCAACGTTGGAGGTGCCCAGGCATCGGGGACGCAGGCAGGTAGGGTGGATGTGGCCGGGGTGCGTGCTGGCGCGCTGCGACCACGCGCTCGTCCTCCTGGCAAGGAGGAAGACGACGGGGGATGGGGCCAGGTGGGCTGGGCTGGCCAACTGGGCCGCCAAGCTGGACAGGTAAGCGGCCCAGGTAGTTTCCTCTCTCTCTCCGTTTTCTATTTTAATTACTGTTTTCTATTTTTCTGTAAAATTTAGGGCTTTTATAAAAATACTAAAACAATCCCAAAAATCATGCAACTACTCACGACCACTATTGGAAATATATCCTACAGTAAACATTTCAGTTTGGGATTATTTGAGCATTTAAAATATTTACTAGCATTTAAATGCCCAAATGCAAAGTACATATGATTTAATTCAGTGACCAAATATGTCATGGAAAAATGTGCAACACCTCTGATTATAGTTCTAGCATTTTCCAGAAATGATGAACATTTTTGAAAGCCATTTGGATTCACTAAAAATATTTTTAGGTTCAACCTGTTTGAATTCCATTTGGTGCTAGGGTTTGAACATCCCCATTTCAAATTTCCATGAAAGTTAAACATGATGCAAGCAAGATGCAAACACTAGGCAGCACCAGAAGCTAGGGATGTGACAAGGACCAACGCGGCGAATCCGCCGTGACGGATGCTAGTGGGGTGGTCCCATTTGATCAAAAGTGATCGGGCAGGAGGACCATGGGTTGAACTTTGGGGCGACTGGCTCCAACGCATAGACGTCCTTGAGAGCACGCTTCCGCTCCCTTTTGGGGATGTGGGTTGCGTATATCATGTTTACCGTCCGCACTTGCGGGGGGAATCCCTTCTGTCCTCTGTTGTTCGGCGGCCGGGGCTCCTCCTCGTCATTGCTATGCAGCCCCTTGTCTCTGGTTTCGGCACTTAACTTGCCTGCCTGCTTGAACATCCAACAATCCATGTTGGTGTGGTTGGCTGGTTGTTTGGGGGTGCCGTGTATCTGGCACGAGCGATCGAGTATCCGGTCTAAACTGGATGGGCCCGGAGTGTTTCTTTTGAATGGCTTCTTCCGCTGACTGGGTTTAGAGCCTCTGAATCCGGCATTGACTGCCGTATCTTCAGTATTGTCGCCGTTAATGCGGCGCTTGTGCTTGTTGCGACGTGACCTGCCATTGTTGTCCTTGGTATCCGAATTGCCAGGGCTCTTGGTTATGTTATTGCTACAAGCTAGCCAGCTGTCTTCTCCTGCACAAAAGCGGGTCATGAGTGTCGTGAGGGCTGCCATAGATTTCGGCTTTTCCTATCCTAGGTGCCGGGCAAGCCATTCGTCTCGGATGTTGTGCCTGAAGGCTGCAAGGGCCTCGGCGTCCCGACAGTCGACTATTTGATTTTTCTTGGTTAGGAACCGTGTCCAAAATTGTCTGGCCGATTCCTCTGGCTGCTGGATTATGTGGCTTAGGTCATCGGCATCTGGTGGTCGCACATAAGTGCCCTGGAAGTTGTCAAGGAATGCGGATTCCAGGTCCTCCCAGCAACTAATTGACTCTGCTGGCAGGCTGTGAAGCCAATGTCGAGCTGGTCCTTTAAGCTTCAGCGGGAGGTATTTGATGGCGTGTAGATCATCACCACGGGCCATGTGGATATGAAGGAGATAATCCTCAATCCATACCGCGGGATCTGTTGTGCCATCGTATGATTCGATGTTTACGAGTTTAAAGCCCTCGGGGATTTGATGATCCATTACTTCGTCTGTGAAGCATAGTGGGTGTGCGGCGCCCCTGTACTGGGCTATATCACGACGCAGCTCGGATGAGCTTGGTCTGTTGTATTCGGCCTGGCCGTATTTATCATATCCGGCATGACGGCTATCGTCACGTGAAGCGGGGCGCCCACGCGATCCACAGATCAATCTTGTTTGGCTTGCCTTATTCTCCAATATGTCTCGCAGGTCTAGTGCGTCTCCCCGCACTCTAGTATGTTTTGAGCGGTGCCGGGGTGCGGCTTGGGTCGAGGGCCTGAAGGCCTCTTTGTCGCGGCCACGGGGTGGCCGATCGGGCGCATCGTACGCTGGTGATGTAGGTTTAGTTGCTTCCTCCTCAAGTTGGGGTAGCAGCCTGCGCTTTGGGTAGCTCTTGGAGGGGCGTTCGAGTTTATACTCTTCGGCCGCCAGGACTTCGGTCCATTTGTCGGCTAGCAAGTCTTGGTCAGCTCTCAGCTGCTACTGTTTTTTCTTGAGGCTGCTTGCTGTGGCCATGAGCCTGCGTTTGAAATGCTCTTGTTCGACGGGATCCTCTGGCACGACTAATTCGTCGTTGTCGAGGCTTGCCTCGTCTTCAGAGGGAGGCATATAAATGTCGTCCTCGACCTCTCTATCGGCCGCTCTCTCATGAGGGCTGGCTCCTTCGTCCTCCTGCACTGAATCCTACTAGACGGGTTGTCTTCGGCACTGTCCGGCGTGTTGTTATCTTCGGTGCTGGAATCGCCATTTTTTGCTTTGGCGGGATTTAGAGCGGCACCACTGACGTCGGTGCTTGGGCTGCTTCTTGGAGGGGTCCTCCTTCGTTTTTTCATCGCCATCCCCTCCTTTGGGGGTGTCCACCATGTATATGTCATATCACGAGGTGGCTTTCCAGTTCCCTATAGGTGCTGGTTCTTGGTCGTCTCCTTCATCGGTGTCCATACTGTCGATGTCTTCGGAGTCAAAGTCGAGCATGTCGGTTAAATCGTCGATAGTGGCTACGAAGTGGGTGGTGGGTGGGCTTCGAATTTCTTCGTCGTCCGCATCCCAACCATGCTGACCGTAATCCGGCCAGGGCTCTCCTGACAAAGAGAGAGACTTTAGTGAATTCAGGATATCGCCAAAGGGCGAGTGCTGAAAGACGTCCGTGGCGGTGAACTCCATGATCGGAGCCCAATCGGGTTCGATCGGAAGAGGTGCGGAATATACGGAGTCCGGAGCGGAGTCCGGCACCTTGGAGTCACGGGCCCTGCAAAGGACTAGGCTGGTATTCGGCTCTATCACCGTAGAGATTGCGGCTCCCGGGGTGGCGTCCAACTGTCCATCCCCGACTAGCGCAGTCGACTCCGAGCTAATGATCGGAGCGGACACCTGAGCGGCACTCTGGGCGCTGTCCGGCGGCAGAGTTAGATCATGCCCATCGGGACAGTGTGGCACGCTCGGCCGTGGCTCGAATCCATCGAAGATCAAGTCCCCGCGGATGTCGGCCGTGTAATTTAATCTTCCAAACCTGACCTGATGGCCATGGGCGTAGCTTTCGATCTGCTCCAGATGGCCAAGCGAGTTGGCCCGCAGTGCGAAGCCGCCGAATACGAAGATCTGTCTGGGGAGAGAAGTCTCACCCTGGACCGCGTCGTGGTTGATGATCGAACAAGCCATCGGGCCTAAAGGTGACGACATAGAGGAACTCTCAATGAAAGCACCAATGTCGGTGTCAAAACCGGCGGATCTCGGGTAGGGGGTCCCGAACTGTGCGTCTAGGCGGATGGTAACAGGAGACAAGGGACACGATGTTTTTACCCAGGTTCGGGCCCTCTCGATGGAGGTAAAACCCTACTCCTGCTTGATTAATATTGATGATATGGGTAGTACAAGAGTGGATCTACCACGAGATAAGAGAGGCTAAACCCGAGAAGCTAGCCTATGGTATGATTGTTGTTCGTCCTACGGACTAAAACTCTCCGGTTTATATAGACACCGGAGAGGGCTAGGGTTACACAGAGTCGGTTACAATGGGAGGAGATCTTCATATCGTATCGCCAAGCTTGCCTTCCACGCCAAGGAAAGTTCCATCTGGACACGGGACGGAGTCTTCAATCTTCTATCTTCATAGTCTGGGAGTCCGGCCAAAGGTCATAGTCCAGCCATCCGGACACCCCCTAATCCAGGACTCCCTCAGTGTGCATCCAACTTGCTTGCTCACGAAGACCTAGGGAATTTTGAGGAAGCCCATCATTGGAATATACAAGCCAAGTTCTATAATGAAAATTCCCCACTAGTATATGAAAGTGACAACATAGGAGACTCTGTCATTAAGATCATGGTGCTACTTTGAAGCACAAGTGTGGTAAAAGGATAGTAGCATTGTCCCTTCTCTCTTTTTCTCTCATATTTTTTATTTTTTATTTTGGTGGGCTTCTTTGGCCTCTTTTTTTCATGGGCTTCTTTGGCCTCTTTTATTTTTAATAAAGTCCAAAGTCTCATCCTGACTTGTGGGGGAATCATAGTCTTCATCATCCTTTCCTCACTTGGGACAATGCTCTAATTATGAAGATCATCACACTTTTATTGATTTACAACTCAAGAATTACAATTAGAACAAAATATGACTATGTGAATGCCTCCGACGGTGTACCGGGATATGCAATGAATCAAGAGTGACATGTATGAAAAATTATGAAGGTGGCCTTGCCACAAATACGATGTCAACTACATGATCATGCAAAGAGCAATATGACACTGATGGAGCGTGTCATAATAAATGGAGCAGTGGAAAGTTGCATGGCAATATATCTCGGAATGGATATGGAAATGCCATAATGGGTAGGTATTGTGGCTGTTTTGAGGAAGGTAAATAATGAGTTCATAATACCGGCGAAAGTTGCGTGGCATAATAGAGGCTAGCAAAGTGGAAGGGTAAGTGTGCGTATATCCATGGACTCACATTAGTCATCAAGAACTCATATACTTATTGCAAAAATTTATTAGCCCTCGAAGCAAAGTACTACTATGCATGCCCCTAGAGGGATAGATTGGTAGGAAAAGACCATCACTCGTCCCCGACTGCCACTCATAAGGAAATCACTCAAAGAGCACCCCATGCAACAAATTTGTCACACAACTTTTACCATACGTGCATGCTACGGGACTTACCAACTTCAATACAAGTATTTCTAAATTTCATAATTACCCAACTAGCATGACTCCAACATTATTACCTTTATATCTCAAAACAATTATCAAGCATCAAATTGATCATAGTTTTTAATGCACTTTCTATGATAGTTTTTATTATACCCAACTTGGATGCTCATCATTCTAGGACCAAATTTATAACCATAGCAAATAGCATGCTGTTCTTAAAGACTCTCAAAATAATATAAGTTAAGCATGATAGTTCAACAATTTCTTCAAAATAAAGCCACCGCCGTGTTCTATAAAATATAAGTGAAGCGCATAGAGCAAAACTATCTAACTCAAAAGATATAAGTGAAGCACATAGAGTATTCTAGTAAATTCTAGATCATGTGGGTTTCTCCCAAAAGGTGTGTACAGCAAGTATGATTGTGGTAAAATAAAAATCAAAGACTCATATCATACAAGACGCTCCAAGCAAAACACATATCATGTGACGAATAAAAATATAGCTTCAAGTAAAGTTACCGATAAACGAAGACGAAAGAGGGGATGCCTTCCGGGGCATCCCCAACCTTAGGATTTTGGTTGTCCTTGAATATCTTTGGGTGTCATAGTCATCCCCAAGCTTAGGCTTTTGCCACTCCTTATTCCATAGTCCATCAAATCTTTACCTAAAACTTGAAAACTTCACAACACAAAACTCAACAGGAAATCTTATAAGCTCCGTTAGTGCAAGAAAGAAAAACCACCAAATAAGGTACTGTAATGAACTCATTATTTATTTATATTGGTGTTAAACCTACTGTATTCCAACTTCTCTATGGTTCATACCCCCCGATACTAGCCATAGATGCATCAAAATAAGCAAACAACACACGAAAAACAGAATCTGTCAAAAGTAGAACAGTCTGTAGAAATCTGTAACTTTCGAATACTTATGGAACTCCAAAAATCCTACCAAAATAGGACGTCTAGGTAATTGGTCTATTGATCTACATAAAAAAGAATCAACGCAAAAGCACGTTTCTGTGATTTATTGAATTGTTTCTCGTGCATGCAAAGTTTCTGTTTTTTCAGCAGAATCAAATTAACTTTCACCCAAGGTTATCCTATAGGTTCTACTTTGCACAAACACTAATTAAAACATAAAAAACACATCTAACCAGAGACTAAATAAATTATTTATTACTAAACAGGAATAAAAAGCAAGGAAGAACAATAAAATTGGGTTGCCTCCCAACAAGCGCTGTCGTTTAACGCCCCTAGCTAGGCATAAAAGCGAGAATAGATCTAAGTATTGCCATCTTTGGCATTCAATTCATAAGTGGCTCGCATAATAGATTCATAAGGTAATTTAATTTTCTTTGTAGGAAAAGTTTCCATGCCTTTCCTCAACAGAAATTGGAATCTAATATTCCCTTCCTTCATATCAATAATTGCACCAATCGTTTTAAGAAAAGGCCTACCAAGAATAATAGGACACAAAAGATTGCAATCAATATCAAGAATGATAAAATCTATGGGCACAAAATTCCTATTTGCAACAATAATAACATCATTAATCCTTCCCATAGGTTTCTTAATAGTGGAATCCGCAATGTGCAAATTTAACGAGCAATCATCAATTTCATGGAAGCCTAGCACATCACATAAAGTTTTCGGAATCGTGGAAACACTAGCACCCAAATCACACAAAGCATAGCATTCATGATCTTTTATTTTAATTTTGTAGGTTCCCAATCATCATAAAGTTTTCTAGGTATAGAAACTTCCAAATTAAGTTTTTTCTCATAAGATTGCATCAAGGCATCAACGATATGTTTAGTAAAAGCTTTATTTTGGCTATAAGCATGAGGAGAATTCAACACAGATTGCAACAAGGAAATACAATCTATCAAAGAGCAATTATGATAATTAAATTCCTTGAAATCCAAATTAGTGGGTTCATTACTATGCAAAGTTTTAATTTCTCCAATCCCACCTTTACCAATTTTAGCATCAAGATCAAAATACTCCAAATCATCGAAACACTTTTTAACTAAAGTTGATTTACTTCTAGTCCCATCATTATCAAGATTCATATTGCAAAACAAAGATTTAATAGGGGACACATCAATAACTTTTAGATCTTCATCATTATTTTCATGAAAGCTAGAAGAACATGCTCTAACAAACAATCTTTCTTAGCACGCAACCTAGCGGTTATTTCTTTGCACTCATCAATGGAAATTCTCATATATTTGAGAGACTCATTGATATCATGCTTAGGAGGAATAGTCCTAAGCTTCAAAGAATCAACATCAAGAGAAAGTCTATCAACGTTCCTAGCCAATTCATCAACTTTAAGCAATTTTTCTTCAAGCAAAGCATTGAAATTCTTTAATTCTTTAACACTATTCTCAAAATCAGAGGGCATCTTCTTAAAATTTCCATAAGAGTTATTGTAGGAATTACCATAATTATTAGAGGAATTACTAGGGAACGGCCTAGGATTAAAGTTTCCTCTATACATGTTGTTACCAAAATTATTCCTACCAACAAAATTCACATCCATAGATTCATTATTATTCTCAATCAAAGTAGACAAAGGCATATCATTAGGATCAATAGTGGAACTCTTACAAGCAAATAATTTCATAAGTTCATCCATCTTTCCACTCAAAACATTAATTTCTTCTATAGCATGAACTTTTTTACTAGTAGATCTTTCGGCGTGCCATTGAGAATAATTAACCATAATATTATCAAGGAGTTTTGTAGTTTCTCCTAAAGTGATTTCCATAAAAGTGCCTCCAGCGACCGAATCTAAAAGATTTCTAGAATCAAAATTCAACCCGGCATAAAAGTTTTGTATGATCATCCATAAATTCAAACCATGAGTAGGGCGATTGCGAATCATTAATTTCATTCTTTCCCAAGATTGGGCAACATGCTCATGATCAAGTTGTTTAAAATTCATAATATCGTTTCTAAGAGAGATGATCTTAGCGGGAGGAAAATATTTAGAGATAAAAGCATCTTTGCACTTATTCCATGAATCAATACTATTTTTAGGCAAAGACGAAAACCAAGTTTTAGCACGATCTCTAACTGAAAATGGAAATAACTTCAATTTAACAATATAATTACCATTATCCGTATCTTTCTTCTTTTGCATATCACACAAATCAACAAAATTGTTTAGATGAGTAGAGGCATCTTCACTAGGAAGGCCGGAGAATTGATCTTTCATAACAAGATTCAACAAAGCAGCATTGATTTCACAAGTTTCAACATCATTAAGAGGAGCAATCGGAGTGCTAAGGAAATCATTATTATTGGTATTGGAAAAGTCACACAATTTCGTATTATCTTGCGCCATCGTGATAAGCAATCCAACACACGAGCACACAAAAAGGCAAGCGAAAGAGAGAGGAGAACGGGAAAGAGGGGGCGAATAAAACGGCAAGGTTGAAGTGGGGGAGAGGAAAAAGAGAGGAAAATGGCAAATAATGTAATGCGAGGGAGATGAGTTTGTGATGGGTACTTCGTATGTCTTGACTTGAGCGAAGCCCTCCCCTGCAACGGCGCCAGAAATCCTTCTTGCTACCTCTTGAGCATGCGTTGGTTTTCCCCTTGAAGAGGAAAGGGTAATGCAACAAAGTAGCGTAAGTATTTCCTTCAGTTTTGAGAACCAAGGTATCAATCCAGTAGGAGGCTCCTCAAAAGTCCCACGCACCTACACAGACAAACAAGAACCTCGCAACCAACGCGATAAAGGGGTTGTCAATCCCTTCACGGCAACTTGCGAAAGTGATATCTGATAGAGATAATATGATAAAATAAATATTTTTGGTATTTTTATGATATAAATTGGAAAGTAAAAGATACAAATAAAAGTAGATAGAAAACTTATATGATAAAAGATAGACCCGGGGGCCATAGGTTTCACTAGTGGCTTCTCTCAAGATAACATAATTATTGCGGTGGGTGAACAAATTACTGTCGAGCAATTGATAGAAAAGTGCATAGTTATGAGATTATGTAGGCATGATCATGTATATAGGCATCACGTCCGCAACAAGTAGACCGACTCCTGCCTACATCTACTACTATTACTCCACACATCGACCAACTCCTGCCTGCATCTAGAGTATTAAGTTCATAAGAACAGAGTAACGCATTAAGCAAGAGGACATGATGCAGAGGGATAAACTCATGCAATATGATATAAACCCCATCTTTTTATCCTAGATGGCAACAATAAAATACGTGTCGTTTCCCTTACTGTCACTAGGATCGAGCACCGCAAGATTGAACCCAAAGCTAAGCACTTCTCCCATGGCAAGAAAGATCAATCGAGTAGGCCAAACCAAACTGATAATTCGAAGAGACTTGCAAAGATAACCAATCATACATAAAAGAATTCAGATGAGATTCAAATATTTCTCATAGATAAACTTGATCATAAACCCACAATTCATAGGATCTCGACAAACACTCCGCAAAAAGGGTTACATCAAATAGATCTCCAAGAAGAGGAAGGAGAACTTTATATTAAGATTCAAAGAGAGAGAAGAAGACATCTAGCTAATTACTATAGACCTGAAGGTCTGTGGTAAACTACTCACAACTCATCGGAGAGGCCTTGGTGGTGATGGAGAGGCCCTCCATGGTCGATTCCCCCTCCGACGGAGCGCCGGCGAAGGCTCCAAGATGGGATCTCGCGGATACAGAAGGTTGCGGTGGTGGAAATAATTTCTCCTTGTGCTCCTGGATGTTTTTGGGGTACCTAGATATATATAGGCGAAGGAAGTCGGTCAGGGGAGCCATGAGGGGCCCACGAGGCAGGGGGGCGCACCCACCCTTACTAGGCGCACCGGCCACCCTCGTGGCTGCCTCGACTGCTTCTTGACATCCACTCCAAGTCTCCTGGATTGCGTTTGTTCCAAAAAGATCACTCCCAAAGGTTTCATTCCATTTGGGCTCCGTTTGATATTCCTTTCCTTCGATATACTGAAATAGGCAAAAAAACAGCAATTCGGGCTGGGCCTCCGGCTAGTAGGTTAGTCCCAAAAATGATATAAAAGTGTAAAATAAAGCCCATAAACATCCAAAATAGGTAATATAATAGCATGGAACAATCAAAAAATATAGATACGTTGGAGACGTATCAGCGCTCATGAGGAGGACGCTAGAAATTGAGGAGGAGAAAGCTAGACAGAAAGCTATCAGAGCACAGGAGGAGAAAAGAATTGCGGAAATGGAGAAGGAAAGGAAAAACCTGATGGATCTGGTACATAAACAACAGACTGTGATTGCTATGTGTGTGGAGAAAATTGAAAGATGGTAAGAAAGAGATAAGGAAATAGAAAACATCACTGGAACTGAACTTGAGAGGATGGAAGAGTAAAATAAAAATGAAGAGAATGGCACATATGTTGAGCCTATGGATTATGGGGCTAGTCAGGAATCAGTTGACTCCTTTGCTACCAGGTTGGGCTTAAATCCTGAAGATCAAAAAGAAGGAGATTACACTGACAACAATGGGGAAGAGGGAGTGAGAAGGTGTAACAGAATGTTGGATAAACAAGATGTGAAGATTGAGGAGCTGGCCAAGCAAAGAGCAGTAGACAAAAACAATTATGGTAAGACTCACATCTCAGATGAGGAGAGTTCCTCTCTTCTTTTCATGGCTGATAAGATTGGCATAGATTTAGGATGTACCATTTATATGGTTAATCAAAATTTAGAGATCATTGAGAAAATGGAACAAAGCAGGAAAAATTTCTATTATACTCATCTCAAACAAAAAGAGGAGAGCCTAGTGCAAAAAGAGGTATTACTCATTGACACTGGTAACATCACTCTTAAAGAATTGTGCTCTGATGAGGATCACCCTGATGCTGAAATTGAAATGGATTACTACTCTCACCCGAAAAATATCTTCACTAGTGGGAAGAAAAATAGTTCAGGTTCATGTGGGATCACCAGTGTGAATCCTACTATTCATATTGGGGAAGAAAAGGGTAGAAAAGGAAAGAAAAGATGATAGGCATGATTTGGAATGTAAGGGGGATTGGGTCTTATATTAAAAAAACTTTATTAGAGGTTGTATTTGTGAGAAGAAAATAGATTTCCTTGGTCTTCAAGAGACCATCAAAAATGAGTTCACTAAAATGAACTACACAATCTGTGTGGGGGGAGGAACTTTAGCTGGAATTGGATACAACCTAGGGGGAAATCAGGAGGCATCCTGGTTGGTGTGAATAATGACTCCTTTGAAATTCTCAATGTTGAGAAAGGGGTGTACTGTATTAGAACGCTGCTACTAGATAAAAAGGCCAAATTTGAATGGAACCTTATAATTGTCTATGGTGATGCACAAAATGTGGGTAAAGATGCTTATATGGCAGAAATATCCAGGATATATCATGATAATGCTGCTGTTCCCTGTCTCATGGGGGGGGGGCTTCAACATCATTAGAAAAAGTTAAGAAAAAAATAAACCTGGTGGATGTAGCCACTTGAGCTTTATTTTTAATGCAATCATTGAGTAGGCTAGCTTGAGAGAGCCGCCTCTTAATGGTAGAAAATTCACCTGGGCTAACAATCACTAGGATCCCACATATGAAAAATTAGACAGAATTCTTATTTGCCCAGATTGGGAAGATCATTATCCCCTGACTGAGGTATATGCTTTGGAGAGGGAGCTTTCTGATCACACTCCCCTAATTCTTGACACAGGAGAGAGGATATATACTCCACCTATTTTTAGATTTGAAAACTCTTGGATGTTGAGGGAGCGATTTATAGAATTTATAAAAAAAAATTGGTTGGCTAAATACCATGGGGATACCATGGAACAGTGGCAGTCCAGAATGAGAATTTTTAGACAGAAAGTGAGAGAGTGGATTTCGAACTCTGATGCATGGTATAGAAAAATAAATAAAGAAATCTTGATGAAATTAGATGTTTTAGATAAAAATGCAGAAACCATGGGGCTTACAACTTGTAATAGAGAGGCCAAAAAGAGCTTAGGTCCCAATTACATAGACTACTCCAACAAGAAGAGCTGAAGTGGTTACAGAGATATAAAGATAAAGAGATTAAAGATGGGGATTGCAATACAAAATATTATCATGCCAAGGTGAATGGCAGAAGAAGGAAAAATGGAATATTATCATTAGAACAAGAGGAGGGTGTGATTGAGGGAGAGGACAACCTCATTAAATACATTACTAATTTTTACAAGGAGCTTTTTGGGCACCCAGAAATATCCACTATCAATCTTAGCACTCTGTGGGGGGGGCAGGAGATTAGTAGGGGACAGACAGAAATGCTGACTAAATCCTTTTCAAGGGAAGAACTAAATTCTGTGGTTTTTGGGATAAAAAAAACAAAAGTCCTGGCCCAGATGGACTTCCCATTGATTTTTATCAACATTTCTGGGATATAGTCAAGTGGGACCCCATGAAGCTATTAAAGGAATTTTAGGCTGGGAAATTAGACATAACAAGATTAAACTATGGAATCATCACTTTGGTCCACAAAACAGCTGATGTCTTGGATGCGTTAAACGCTTCTCCTCTTGTGAGAATTGAAAACGCTCTAGGTGCTTGTGAATTTCAAGATGTCTTGCTACAGTTAAGTTTGCACTAAAGTTGTGGTGACAATTCCTTCTTGATAATTGTTGTGAGATCTTCACCGATCATCAAAGTCTGAAATATCTGTTTACTGAGCTAAATCTGGATATCCGTCAGCAGCGATGTATGGAAACAACTATAGACTATGACTACAGTATTTCTTATACCCCCGGCAAGCCTAATATCATGGCCGATGCCCTGAGTCGCAAGTATTATGGCAACAACCACATGGCTTAAAAAGCTCAACCCTTGCACGCTGATCTCACTTATGGAGAGCATCCAGTCCGCATTCTTGATCAAGCTGAATGTCGCATCCGTCTGAGGGCTATCAAATTCCTTAAAGTTATGTGGTCAAATCCTTCTAAAGATGAAGCCACTTGGGAATTCGAGGATCGACTTCGAGATGTGTCGGGGATATACCCGACGGTATGACCCGGCCGGAAGTATGACCCGACCGGACTTGGCGTTTCATTGGTAACCCACCGGAGGATTGGTGACTCACAAGTCTGGCGGCTCATTGGTCTGACGTCTCACGAGCCTGGCAACTCACGGATGGCCCTGATGGCGGGTCAGATAGAAGACTAGGCCCAAGGCCGAGAAGGCCGGCTCATGTTATGGTGGGCCGGCTTAAGAGGAAAGCGTAGGGAATATTCCCTTACAAAGGAAGCAAGACTAGGACTCCGCTTGTAATAGAGTAATCCTAATCCTACTAGGACTAGTCATGTAACCCGACCCTTCAACATATATAACGAGGGGCAGGGCACCCCAAGAGGGACAAGCAAAAATAATCTCTAAGGCTAGACACAACTAAAGGGGAGCCGGCTTATGCGGCGTCTCCCTGATGAGCATAATGAGATCTAGCCACAAACATCATGTAGGGCTATTACCGGATGATGTTTCCTGGTGCCCGAAGCTGTCTAAATCCTTGTCTTGTGTGTTGATCCGTCCTGTGTCTCTCGTCCCGACCAACCCCTCTCAAGCTACCACATAGATGCATTGGCCTCATGACCAAGTCCTCACACTAGGACATCTGCCGTGACGTTTCCATGATAGTTGGCGCCCACCGTGGGGATTGCGCACGGTGGTGTTGAGTTCTTGGAGGGATCTTTTCAGGGTTCGGGAAGTTTGCAACTTTCCGGCTCAATAAGGGACGTCGTGGAAAAATTCACATCCACTATAAGTTCTCGATCAAGATTGACAAGGTGTTCTGCGGCAACAAGTGTGAGATCGAGACTGTTTTAGGGTTACATGTTGTGTTGCCGCCCCTGCAGGCGATCTGTTCGCCGTTGTTTCAATACGCCGAATCCGAGACAAGGTTTACTATACGAGCGATGTGTCTATGACGCTTTGACTCCGAGGTCAACAGAAGATTGATCATTGCTGCTGCACCGACCTGTAAAAGTTGCTAGCTGCCGAGATCGAATTTGGAGATTCCACTGCATGTCCAAGACTCCGAGTACTAGCTGTACAAATCACTATTTTGCCAATTGAAGGCGTCAACTGCTTTTTGTATTCATGTTCGCTACAACTCCCAAGAAATTGATCGGTCGTGACACTGCTGCTACTCCATCAACGATAGCTACTGGTTCCAGACGTGAAGGCAAAAGTGACCCATCCATTGATCGATCAGCACAAGGAAAAGTCAAACCAACGGCACCTCAGAGGAGGATTTGATCTCCGAGCCGTTTTCAGTCTCGCACGCGATGACCTTGAGCCGTTTCCAATCTCATGCTTATTGGGTAACATAGTAATTTCAAAAAATTTCCTACACACACGCAAGATCATGGTGATGTATAGCAACGAGAGGGGAGAGTGTGTCCACGTACCCTCATAGACCGTAAGCGGAAGCGTTACCAAAACGCGGTTGATGTAGTCGTACGTCTTCACGGCCCGACTGATCAAGCACCGAAAAGCACGACACCTCCGAGTTCTTGCACACGTTCAGCTCGATGACGTCCCTCGAACTCCGATCCAGCCGAGTGTCGAGGGAGAGTTCCGTTAGCACGACGGCGTGGTGACGACGATGATGTTCTACCAATGCAGGGCTTCGCCTAAGCACCGCTACGATATTATCGAGGTGGATTATGGTGGAGGGGGGCACCGCACACGGCTAAGAGATCAATGATCAATTGTTGTGTCTAGAGGTGCCCCCTGCCCCCGTATATAAAGGAGCAAGGGGGAAGGGGCGGCCGGCCAGGAGGGGGCGCGCCAAGGGGATTCCTACTCCCACCGGGAGTAGGACTCCCTCCTTTCCTTGTCCAAGTAGGAGAGGGGGAAGGAAGGGAGAGAGGGGAGGAAGGAAAGGGGGGCGCTTCCCCCCTCCTTGTCCAATTCGGACTAGAGGGGTAGGGGGCATGCAGCCTGCCCTGGCCGCCCCTCCTCTTCTCCACTTTGGGCCCATGTGGCCCATTAACCCCCTAGGGGGTTCTGGTAATCCCCCGGTACTCCGGTATATATCTGATAACCCCCGAAACTATTCTAGTGTCCGAATATAGTCATCCAATATATCAATCTTCATGTCTCGACCATTTTGAGACTCCTCGTTATGTCCGTGATCACATCCGGGACTCCGAACTACCTTTGGTACATCAAAACATATAAAATCATAATATAACTGTCATCTAACTTAGGCGTGCAGACCCTACGGGTTCGAGAACAATGTAGACATGACCGAAACACGTTTCTGGTCAATAACCAATTGTGGAACCTGGATGCTCATATTGGCTCCCACATATTCTATGAAGATCTTTATCGGTCAAACCGCATAACAACATACGTTGTTCCCTTTGTCATCGGTATGTTACTTGCCCGAGATTCGATCGTCGGTATCTCAATACCTAGTTCAATCTCGTTACCGGCAAGTCTCTTTACTCGTTATGCAATGCATCATCTCGTAACTAACTCATTAGTCACATTGCTTGCAAGGCTTATAGTGATGTGCATTACCGAGAGGGCCTAGAGATACCTCTCTGACAATCGAAGTGACAAATCCTAATCTCGAAATACGCCAACCCAACAAGTACCTTCGGAGACACCTGTAGAGCACCTTTATAATCACCCAGTTACGTTGTGACGTTTGTAGCACACAAAGTGTTCCTCCGGTAAACGGGAGTTGCATAATCTCATAGTCACAGGAACATGTATAAGTCATTAAGAAAGCAGTAGCAACATACTAAACGATCAAGTGCTAAGCTAACAGAATGGGTCAAGTCAATCACATCATTCTCAATGATGTGATCCCGTTAATCAAATGACAACTCTTTTGTCCATGGCTAGGAAACATAACCATCTTTGATAAACGAGCTAGTCAAGTAGAGGCATACTAGTGACACTCAGTTTGTCTATGTATTCACACATGTACCATGTTTCTGGTTAATACAATTCTAGCATGAATAATAAACATTTATCATGATATAAGGAAATAAATAATAACTTTATTATTGCCTCTAGGGCATATTTCCTTCAGTCTCCCACTTGCACTAGAGTCAATAATCTAGTTCACATCATCATGTGTTTTAACACCAATATTCACATCTGTATGTGATTAACATCCATAGTTCACATCATTATGTGACCAACACCCAAAGGACTTACTAGAGTAAATAATCTAGTTCACATCGCTATGTGATTAACACCCAAAGAGTACTAAGGTATGATCATGTTTTGCTCGTGAGAGAAGTTTAGTCAACGGGTCTGTCACATACAGAGCCGTATGTACTTTGTAGATATTCTATGTCTACAATGCTCTACACGGAGCTACTCTAGCTAATTGCTCCCACTTTCAATATGTATCCAGATTGAGACTTAGAGTCATCTGGATTAGTGTAAAAGTTTGCACCGATGTAACTTTTACAACGAGCTCTTTTATCACCTCCATAATCGAGAAACATCTCCTTAGTCCTTACTAAGGATATTCTTGACCGATGTCCAGTGATCTACTATTAGATCAAAATTGTATTCCTTTGCCAAACTTACAACAAGGTATACAATAGGTCTGGTACATAGCATAGCATACTTTATAGAACCTATGACTGAGGCATAGGGAATGACTTTTCATTCTCTTTCTATTTTCTGCCATGGTCGGGTTTTGAGTCTTACTCAACTTCACACCTTGCAACACAGGCAAGAACTCCTTCTTTGACTGTTCTATTTTGAACTATTTCAAAATCTTATCAAGGTATGTACTCATTGAAAAATCTTATCAAGCGTCTTGATCTGTCTATATAGATCTTGATGCTCAATATGTAAGCAGCTTCACCGAGGTCTTTCATTGAAAAACTTTTATTCAAGTATCCTTTTATGATATCCAGAAATTCTATATCATTTCCAATCAACAATATGTCGTCCACATATAATATCAGAAATGCTACAGAGCTCCCACTCACTTTCTTGTAAATACAGGCTTCTCCAAAAGTCTGTATAAAACCATATGCTTTGATCAATTCATCAAAGCATATATTCCAACTCCGAGATGCTTGCACCAGTCCATTGATAGATCGCTGGAGCTTGCACATTTTGTTAGCACCTTTAGGATTGACAAAACCTTCTGGCTGTATCATATACAACACTTCTTTAAGAAATATCCATTTAAGGAATGCAGTTTTGACATCCATTTGCCAGATTTCATAAAATGTGGCAATTGCCAACATGATTCAGACAAACTTAAGCATCGTTACGAGTGAGAAAATCTCATCGTATTCAACACCTTGAACTTGTTGAAAACATTTCGCAACAAGTCAAGCTTTGTAGATAGTAACACTACTATCAGTGTTCGTCTTCCTCTTGAAGATCCATTTGTACAATATGGCTTGTCGATCATCGGGCAACTCCACCAAAGTCCACACTTTGTTCTTATACATGGATCCCATCTCAGATTTCATGGCCTCAAGCCATTTCGTGCAATCTGGGCTCATCATTGCTTCCTCATAGTTCGTAGGTTCATCATGGTCTAGTAACATGACTTCCAGAACAGGATTATCGTACCACTCTGGTGCGGATCTTACTTTGGAAGACCTACGAGGTTCGGTAGCAACTTGATCTGAAGTTTCATGATCATCATCATTAGCTTCCTCACTAATTGGTGTAGGAATCATTGGAACTGATTTCTGTGATGAACTACTTTCCAATAAGGGAGAAGGTACAATTAGCTTATCAAGTTCCACTTTCCTCCCACTCACTTCTTTCAAGAGAAACTTCTTCTCTAGAAAGGATCCATTTTAGCAACGAATATTTTGCCTTCGGATCTGTGATAGAAGGTGTACCCAACAATTTCCTTTGGGTATTCTATGAAGACGCACTTCTCCGATTTGGGCTTGAGCTTATCAGGTTGAAAACTTTTTCACATAAGCATTGCAGCTCCAAACTTTAAGAAACGACAACTTTGGTTTCTTGCCAAACCATAGTTCATAAGGCATCGTCTCAACAGATTTCGAAGGTCCCCTATTTAACGTGAATGCAGCTGTCTCTAATGCATAACCCCAAAACAATAGTGGTAAATCGATAAGAGACATCATATATCGCACCATATCCAATAAAGAGCGGTTACGATGTTCGGACACACCATAACGCTATAGTGTTCCAGGTGGTGTGAACTGTGAAACTATTCCACATTGTTTTATATGAAGGCCAAACTCGTAACTCAAATATTCTACTCCACGATTAGATCGTAGAAACTTTATTTTCTTGTTACGATGATTCTCCACTTCACTCTGAAATTCTTTGAACTTTTCAAATGTTTCAGACTTGTGTTTCATTAAGTAGATATACTCATATCTGCTCAAATCATCTTGTGAAGGTCAGAAAATAACGATACCTGCCACGAGCATCAACACTCATTGGACCGCATACATCGGTATGTATTATTTCCAACAAGTCAGTAGCTCATTCCATTGTTCCGGAGAATGGAGTTTTAGTCATCTTGCCCATAAGGCACGGTTCGCAAGCATCAAATGATTCATAACCAAGTGATTCCAAAAATCCATATTTATGGAGTTTCTTCATGCGCTTTACACCGATATGACCTAAACGGCAGTGCCACAAATAAGTTGCACTATCATTATTAACTTTGCATCTTTTGGCATCAATATTATTGTCGGTGTACTAGAGTAGGGGTACCCTAGTATCCCGAACTTGTGCACGGGCAGTTGCAGCACCCCGCGGCAAGGCTTGCCGGGCGACCGCCAAGGTCCTCCGTGGTTCCCTTGGAGCCATTTAAGAACAAAGTATTCAAGCCAAGGAGACAAGGCCCCAGCAAGAGGAGCTTGCCGGGAAGGCCAACCAAGGCATCCCAAGGAACTTGCCGCGACGCGCCACGCGTCCCGGCAAGGCAACAAGGCCCCGGCAAGAGGAGCTTGCCGGGAAGACCAACCAAGGCATCTCAAGGCCTGGCGAGTGACAAGCTTCCGGGCGCGACAGGATGACGACCGCGGCAAGGCGCTTGCCACGGCAAGTAACCACCCTGTACCCACGCTCCAGTGCATCCACCAACATGTTGCCCTGGGGCTTTTCCAGGCGCGCGTGGCAGGAGGCTGTGCAGCCAGCGGTGCGCGGTGGCATGCGGCGCTGACAAGATCGCCATCGTGGCGAACGGTGGCGTCCCTGACGGTCCCTTTCTGCACTGTTTGGGCGACACAGACGGGCATTTAATGCTTTTGTCCCCTGCCGTCAGGGTTAGGTAGGATACACTGTGCAAGTAGGTGTACCAACCGCAACTCCTTTTTACATTTTTACCCTTCTCTGCATTGCCACCTGTTGGTGACCCCTTGAGCATATAAAAGGAGGCCCATGCACAACGTAGGAGGGGTTCGGCTCATTCGGAAGCCAGAAAAACACTTAGCTCTCTCTCGAGCAAGAACACAATACAATCAGACAAGCAGCAGTAGGAGTATTATCTCTCCGGAGAGCTCCGAAGCTGGGTAAACTGCTCGTGTGCTTCGCCTCGATCTGCTCTTCGTGCGATCTCCGCCCCCCGCCGAACAGAAAGGGGCTCGGTCTGCTGGTCCCATAGGTGTTCGTGGATTAGTTTCCCCGACATCTTTGGCGCGCCAGGTAGGGGGCGTTGAGATTGCGTGAACCTGATCCGGCGTCCACACGAGCTAGATCTTCATTTTCTTCATCAACATGCCACCAAAGAAGAAGACTTCAGCGGCAGCTGCTCTGTCCACATCACTTCCACCACCACCGAAGCAAACGGGTGGTGGAGTAGACGCCGGCGGAAGAACGGACGTCGACGAAGAAGCTCACGATGCTGCCAGGCCCAAGGACAAGGTTGCACAGACCTCGACGTCCGTACATGTCCCGCGCCCATCTCAGGAGGCACAGGACCGACATCGTCATGGTATTCGCAATACCATACGTTCGTTGGGACAAGATCGAGCTGGTGGATCTCGGGGTGCTCAAGACCAGCATGCACGCCAACGTGCTGGCGCGAGTGAAACACGTTCGCCTGGACGAGATGCTGCTCCTTCTAACATAGTTAGAAGTCCGAGCATATCCCGCTCCTCGCACCGCTCGCCACTGCCGCCCACCACTCCAGCAGAAGCTTTGGCGCGAGCTCAACTGCTCCTGGATTACCCTCCAGCAGAAGACAAGATCGACCAATGGAGGGCCACCATTCAGAGTCTCATCGGCTTCGCCAACGGCGACACTCCGCGGCAACCAAGTGCATCGCGGCCGCGGCAGGACTGCCAGGCACGAGCCGGTGGCGACGAAACCGGTGGGGGTGCAACCACCATGCACTCTCCACTCCGAAGGCCAAGATCGCCAACTCGCCGGATCCACCTCGACAGCGACTCCACTGCGTCATCGGATCCACGAGCTCGTCACGATCAGCGCCAAGTTCTTGACGAACGACAGCAAGAAGACGCTCGTACTCGCATCGAGCGCAGAAGAGAAGCGCGACGTCAATCCGACAAGCGCGCTGGCCCCCTGCTGACATGCATGCGCTAGGGGAACCAGGAGACTTGCCGTACGCGGTAGGTTGCCCTAAGTTCACTCGTGAGCTGCGGCAAGTCCAATGGCCCAGCACAAAGAATTTCAAGCCAGATGTACCAGAGAAGTACGACGGCAAGTCGCATCCGTCGGAGTTCCTCAACATCTACACCATCGCGGTGCAAGCTGCTGGGGGACGGGACGACAAGATCCTTGCCAACTACTTCCCGCTGGTGCTCAAGCCCAATGTCAGATCCTGGCTCATGCATTTGCCGGACAACTCCATATCCTCCTGGGCTGATCTGTGCCATCAGTTTGTTGGCGCCTTTACAGGCGGCCACAAACCTCATGGCCAAGAGAGCGATCTTCATCTGCTCGCCCAGAAGGAAGGAGAGCCCCTGCGCAAGTACATTCAGAGATTTAGCCGTGTATAGCACAACATCCCAGATGTCCACCCTGCTTTGGTAATCAGCGCGTTCCATCAGAACGTGTGAAACCGCAGGATGCGGGAAGAGATGGCGATGTGCAAAATCAGAGACGTCAGTGAGCTATATGCCCTGGCCGACAAGTGTGCGTGTGCTGAGGAAGGGAGGAAACTCCCCGGAGAGAATGCTGGAGCAGGAGGATCTGATAGTGAGGAGACTGCCCCGGCAAAGAAAAACCGGCGGCGGAACAACAGGAAGAAGAAAGGCAAAGAGGTGCTAGTTGTCGAGCAGTCCGACAAAGCTGGTAGCTCCAGCAAGGAAGTTGCCGCAGCTGCGGCGGTCGCCGACAAGCAGGACATCACCAACAAGCAGTATTGCAAGATCCACCGCACCAAGGGCCATGACCTCCAGAGCTGCAAGAAAGTCGAGCAGCTTGTCGAATAGCAAAAGGCTGAGTACGAGCGGCGCGACAAGGAGAAAGCCCAGGAAGGTGCTAGAGGAGCCAGCAAGAAACGTCCCGGCCGAGGAGGATGCCGCGGCAAGGCCAAGCAGCGGCAAGGAGACAGACCTCCCCGCGGCCGCGACAAGGATGAAGACGACGACGACGATGAAGATATGGATGATGACGAGACCGACGAGCAGGAGTTCCAGAAAGCCACAGAGGTCCTGTGCGTTGACAGTGGTGCTTCTCTGCATACTTCACACCGCCAGCTCAAGCAGTGGGTGCGGGAAGTCAATGCGACAGAACCACCCGTCGAGTCACGCAAGCCTCTGAAATGGTCCAGCACGCCTATCATCTTTGATATTGAGGACCACCCAGATCGCATAACTGTGGTCGGGTGCTTGCCGATGTTGGTTTCACCAACTATCCGCAACCTCAAGGTCACAAAGATGCTAGTTGACGGCAGGGCCGGCTTGAACCTGATCTCCTCCGCGGTACTCCAGAAACTCTAGATCCCTGACAGCGAGCTCGAAGAGACTGGCACATTCCAAGGAATCAATCCAGGGAGGAGCAAGCCAAAGGGAAAGATCACGTTGCCGGTAACATTTGGCAGCGAGTTGAACTTCAGGACTGAGAAGGTCACTTTTGACGTTGCAGACTTCCCATTGCCCTACAATGGGATACTTGGTCGTCCAGCACTCGCCAAGTTCATGGCAGCCTCTCACTATGCGTACAACATACTGAAGATGCCAAGCCCGATAAGTGTCATCTCTGTCCCTGGCGACAAGAAGGATGCCCTTATCTGCGCCGACAAGATCTACCGGGAAGCAGCAGCCGCAACAGATCGCAGATCACTTGCCGTTGAAGCTCCCGGGGGGAAGAAGAAGACCAAGTCCGGCAAGAGCTCTGATGCCCACTCCGGCAAGCGCACCTCTTCGGAGTGCTGCGCTACCGTCGAGGACGCACCATCGAGCTCCACCGGCAAGAGTAAGAAGACAATGGTAGCTCCACCAGAGACCAAGAAGGTGTCCGCCAAGGAGGACGGCACTGGTGGTACCTTCACCATCAGTGCCACTCTCGACCCCAAATAGGAAAGCGCGCTTGTTGCTTTCCTGCGGGCGAATGTCGACGTGTTTTCCTGGCAACCGTCTGACATCCCCGGTGTTCCCAGGAAAGTAATCGAGCACCATCTTGCCGTCTGTCCTCATGCGCGGCCCGTCAAGCAGAAAGTCAGGAAACAAGCAGTGGAGCGCCAAGAATTCATCGCAGAAGAAATCAAGAAGTTGGAAGCAGCAGGCCTTGTCAGAGGAGTGCTCCATCCTACGGGGTTGGCCAATCCTGTAGTCGTGCGCAAGGCAAACGGGAAATGGAGGCTTTGTATCGACTTTACCGATGTTAATAAAGCCTGCCCCAAAGACCCATTTCCCTTGCCGCGCATCGACCAGATTGTTGACTCCACGGCCGGATGTGATTTGCTTTCATTTCTTGATGCATACTCAGGATATCATCAGATCTTCATGGCAGAAGAGGATGAGGAGAAGACCGCATTCATCACTCCATGTGGCACATACTGTTTCGTACGGATGCCTTTTAGTTTAAAGAATGCTGGTTCAACATTTGCAAGGGTTGTCCATCACGCTTTTGAACCGCAAATGCACAGAAATGTGGAAGCCTACATGGATGACATAGTGGTCAAGAGCAAGGACAAAGCAACTCTGATCCAAGATTTAGACGAAACCTTTGCGAATCTGCGCAAGATCAACCTCAAGCTTAACCCCGAGAAGTGTGTGTTTGGAGTCCCCTCCGGCAAGCTTCTCGGGTTCTTCGTGTCTCAGCGGGGAATAGAAGCCAATCCCGACAAGATCAAGGCCATTGAGCGGATTGAAGCACCAAAGCGCGTCAAGGATGTACGAAGACTTGCCGGTTGCGTGGCTGCTCTCAGCAGGTTTATTTCTAGGTCTGCTGAGCGCGCCCTGCCATTTTTCAAAATATTGAAAAAGGCAGGTCCAATGAAATGGACTCCGGAAGCGGAGGCTGCGCTGCAGGACTTAAAGAGATACCTGTCCTCCACTCCAACACTTGTCGCACCTAAGCCACAAGAGAAGTTGCTGCTATATATAGCGGCAACCAATCAAGTGGTTAGTGCTGCGTTAGTGGCGGAGAGGGAGGCGGATGATGAGCCGGCAACCACGGCAAGTGCATCCAGCGACAAGCAAGGGACTTCGCCGGCAAGCTCTGGTCCCGACAAAGATGGATCTGCGCAGATGCGTGAGGAGATGCAGAAGAGAATGGTGCAGCGCCCAGTTTACTTTGTCAGTTCCCTTCTGCAGGGGGCTAGGTCAAGGTACTCTGGTGTGCAGAAGTTGCTTTTCGGCCTTCTCATGGCCTCGAGAAAGCTGCGCCATTACTTCCAAGCACATGAGATCACAGTTGTCACTCGCTTTCCGTTGAAGAGGATATTGCAAAATCCAGAGGCAACGGGCAGGATTGTCGAGTGGGCACTGGAACTGTCAAGCTTTGGCCTCAAGTTTGAGAGCACTTCAACTATCCAAAGCAGAGCATTGGCAGAGTTCATAGCAGAGTGGACGCCAACACCATATGAAGAAATTCCAGAAATGAGCATCCCCGTCAAGGAAGCAAGCAAAGAGTGGCTGATGTACTTTGACGGTGCCTTCTCGCTGCAAGGCGCCGGTGCGGGCGTGCTACTTGTTGCACCCACCGGAGAGCACCTCAAGTACGTAGTCCAGATGCACTTTCCCAAGGAGCAAGCAACGAACAATACTGCAGAGTATGAAGGTTTGCTTGCCGGTCTCAGGATCGCAGCAGACCTTGGTATCAAGAAGCTCATTGTCAGGGGTGACTCGCAGCTTGTCGTCCGCCAAGTGAACAAGAAATATCAGAGTCCGTTGATGGAAGCTTACGTTGATGAAGTGAGGAAGCTAGAAGAACACTTTGACGGCCTGCAGATGGAACATGTTCCAAGAGCTCACAACGACATTGCCGATGGCCTGTCAAAGTGCGCCGCACTAAAGTTACCTGTGGAACCAGGGATCTTTGTGCTCAAGCTGACTCAACCATCCGTAACACCATCAACTGGACAGAGCAAGAAGAGGAAGTTGATTTCTGGTGACTATTTTCCGGCAGAGCTTCCCGAAGCCGCCGCCAAGAAGGTTCCCAAGATCAACACCAAGAGTGCTGAAGAGCAGTCTGCTCCGGCAAACCTTAGGGTTTATTCCGTTGAAGCAGACGCTCCCGACAAGTTTTGCTCCGGCAAGCTTGCCGGGGAACATCAAGCTCCGGCAGAGCCACAGGTTCTCGCCGTAGAAGCGGATGCTCCCGCAGCAGCAGATGTGCCTTTAGTCCTTGTTGTCGAGCCGCAAGCTCCAGCATGGGCACAGCAGATTGTCCATTTCCTTCAGACAGGAGAACTTCCCGAAGAACAAGAAGAAGCGGAAAGAGTAGCCCGGCAGTCAAGTATGTACCAGTTTGTCGACAACACACTGTACAGAAGAAGACTCAACGGTGTGAAATTGAAGTGTATTCACCGGGAAGACGGACAAAAGCTGTTGGCAGAGATACATGGAGGCATATGTGGTCACCACATTGGCGCAAGAGCACTTGCCGGCAAAGCGTTCCGGCAAGGTTTCTTTTGGCCGACAGCCCTCCAGGATGCAACTGCACAAGTAACCAAGTGTGAAGCGTGCCAGTTCCATTCCAAGCAGATACACCAGCCAGCTCAAGCTCTCCAGACGATCCCTTTATCCTGGCCATTTTCGGTCTGGGGGCTCGACATCCTCGGCCCCTTTCCCCGAGCTGTCGGGGGCTTTGAGTACTTGTACGTTGCAATCGACAAGTTCACAAAGTGGCCGGAAGTGGAAGCAGTGAGGAAGGTGACAGCACAGTCAGCGGTCAAGTTCTTCAGGTCGATTGTTTGCCGTTTCGGGATCCCTAACAGGATCATCACCGACAACGGCACGCAATTCACGAGCCGCACCTTCATGCAGTACGTCCAGGATCTTGGCGCCAAGGTCTGCTTCGCTTCTGTTGCTCATCCGAGAAGCAACGGTCAAGCGGAGAGGGCAAATGCTGAAGTGCTGCGCGGGCTCAAGACCAGAACTTTCGACAGGCTGCGCAAGTGCGGAAGAAACTGGATTGAGGAGCTGCCAGTGGTTCTTTGGTCGATCAGGACGACGCCAAATCGAGCCACTGGCCAGACACCTTTCGCTCTAGTCTATGGAGCAGAGGCAGTTCTCCCCACGGAACTCGTATACGGGTCACCTCGAGTGCTCGCTTATGATGAGCTTGAGCAAGAGCAGCTGCGACAAGATGACGCGCTGCTCCTTGAGGAGGACCGTCTTCAGGCTGCTGTACGAGCTGCTCGATACCAGCAAGCTTTGCGCCGCTACCATAGCCGCAAAGTTAACGCCAGAAGTTTCGAGGAAGGCGACCTTGTTCTTCGGCGCGTTCAGTCCGCCAAGAATTCCAACAAGTTGACGCCGAAGTGGGAAGGCCCTTATCGGGTGAAACGAGTCACTAGGCCTGGCGCTGTCCGCCTTGAGACCGAAGATGGCGTACCGGTGAGCAACTCCTGGAACATTGAGCATCTTCGTAAGTTTTACCCGTAGGGCGCGGTTGTCGGAACCCGTTCTGGCAACCACCTTTTGTACAAGTCTTGCCGATGTTGCATGTAATCCTTTGTACAAAGCCGGGCGCAGATCCCGTGCATAAGTAAAACTCATGAGCTCCGCACATCTTGTCAATTTCATGCTTTCTACTTTGTATTTGCATGCGTTATCTGACACTTTGTGCAGCACCTACCCCCGGTAAGCAATAATGAGCCATAAGGCTCCATATCTTTATTTTCTCTTCTTTCTTTTTCTCGAAAAAGGAAAGGAAGGTTCCCTCGCACACAAATTTGCCGGGGGGAAAGGAGAAGAAAAGGTGTGGACCAGGCATCATTCAAGGAAGTTTCGCCTTGCCGGGAAGCAAGCGACAGAAAAGCTAAGTTGCCAAAGTTTGAGCAATCAGTTTTAAATTTTTTAAGTTATCTTCCTTGAACGACCGTGCTTTGTATGGAAAACCTGTGCGCGGAGGAACCAACTCGTAGCTAGTTGCGCCCTTACTTTGTTTCGAGCCCGCTCAACAACTTAAGTGAGTTGCGACTAGTTGCGACAAGGTTTCTTGTCGGTAGCGGCACCGCCAGCAGGCTGCTGACGTCCCGCACTCAGCGCTCGCGGCTAAGGTGCCTACGCCGGCAAGTTCCCTAAAAGCGTAGGGCAAAAACATACAAAGGAAGGAATCAAGTAAAGGGAATAACATAGCAAATCTCTACCCAAAATAGAGTTATATTACAAGATAGCTTGTCGCAGCTCTAATAGATGTTCTCGTGACATGACCAGCAGCGACAAAGAGAAAGAGGAAACGGGCGGCCTAATCTACACGGTCGCCCTCAACCCTCTTGATCCCGCTCACCTTGTCCACGATGGGTGCGACAAGGGCCTTGAGCGCTTCCACGTCAGCATCCGGCGGCAAGGACTTGAGGACGTTGGTGAAGTTGAGGCCTGGGTTGCGGAAGGCCACCTTCATCAGCACCTTCTGGAGAGCCCCCGCGCAGATCCTGCGCGACTCGTCGGCCAGCTGCTTTGGGATCTTCTCCCGGAGTTGCTGGAGAGCCGTCGCCACGCCTTTGAAGAACAGGCTGAGCTTGGCGCTGGGTTGGAGATGCTCGTCGGAAGGATACCCAAAATCCTCCATCCCCAGCTGCGCCAACTCCCCGTCGATGGCTGCGGCAGCATCCACAAGACCCTCGGTCCAGTGCTCCACAGTCTCCCGGAAAGCATCATGGGCGGCGGCGGCATTCGTCAGCAGCGCCTCATCGGCCTTGATCTTCTCCGACAAGGCCACCTCCCGCTCCCTGGCGCCATCCAGTGTCTGAGTCAAGGTGGCCAACTTCAGTTCGAGATCCGCATTGGAATTCTTGGCGGTGCTGAGCTCCTTGCCCCTCTCAGCGAGAAGACCCTGCAGCTCGCCATGAGCGACAGCATCCTTCTCACGCTCATGCTTGAGCGCGGCAAGCTCCTCGCCGCTCGCCCTGAGATCTGCTTCCAGCTGCCCCACCTTTGTTTCCAGCTCCTTCTTGGCGGCCTCGGCAGCCGCGGCAGTGTCCCTTGCCTCCTTGAGAGCCCCACCGATTGCTTGCTCCCGCGCGGCAAGCTCCTCCTCGTGGCTGTCAAGGTTCACCTTGCGCTGCACCAACTCTCCTTCCTGCGCAAATAGGTTTTCAGCGACAAGCCGTTGTTTCTCTTCGGCTTCAGCCTTCTCGAGGAGGAAGGCTTTCCGCTCCTCGAGAAGTTGCTCCTGCTCCTCCGCCAGGGACCGGAGAGCCTCCTGCCTGAGACCGCGGAGCTCCTCTGCGCGCTTCTCAATATCCACCCCCGCCTTCGCGACAAGCGCCTCTCGGGACGCCAGTTTGGCTTGGCGGGCGCGGTAAAGAGACAGTAGCTTCCGCAGCAGCCGCTCCTCCTCAGGCTCGTCGCTGCTGCTGCTTGGCGCGTCGACAAGCTCCACCAGCGGAGGCGAGCACCTCTTCGTCAAAAGTTTCTCCTTCGACCGGCGCCCTGGAGCTCGACGCCCAGGGGAGCTTGATGAAAACGCCATCGCTGACCTTCAAGTAGGCGCCGGGCTGGGGCTCTTCGAAGCCTGGCGCCGCAGCAGCGGCAGAGGGATCGGTGGTCGGTGCAGCGCCTGGCGCTCCTGCGGCCTCGGGGCCGTCAGTACGATCACCGGATTCCTCGCCAGTTTCTACGGCGGCAGCCTTGGCGGCCTCTTTGCTGGCGGGTTCATCAGCACCGACCCCTTCTTTGGTGGCGGCGACGTCGTCATTGTTGCTGCCCGCGTTCTCCTCGCCAGCGGCCTCGGTTTCCATCGGCTCCGCGGCAGGTGGATCTGACGACCGAAGAGGGGAGAAAAGTCAAGCAAATGCTCAAGAAGAAAATCAGAAGAAGAAGAACCCAAGGGAAGTTTTCAGGCAAAAGGGGTACCTGTGCTGGGATCTGCAGTCGTGGTCTCCACCACCGGAGGATCACTGGCGCTGTCCCTTGCCGGAGAATTCTCCCTTGCCGGAGAACGCTCCCTTGCCGGGGAATCCTCCCTCGGCGGCGTAGTCGAAGCAGATAGCACTTCGGGAGTGGCCTCCGGGCCCTCCTGGTGAGGCTGCTCTGCTCCTACACAAACCAACAGACAGAAATCAGCAAAAGAAGAGCACCCACGCACGCCTGAAAGCAGGAAGTAAACTATGTACTTACGTGGATGGCTGCGTTGGGGGCTGCTTTGAGGAATGGTTGCCGGGTCCGACAAGGTGGTCTCGGACATGTCCTCTGCCGTCGTAGCGGGGTCGTCCTCGATGACAATCACCGGGGCCTTGGCTCTCTTTGCCGCTCTCTGGGCCAGAGTCCTGAAAAGGAATGAGTTCAGAGTAAAGCAAGTCAGATACAAGACAAAGACAGCAAAAATCGAAGAATTACAAATACAACAAGGGGATCTTACTCTTCTTCTTCGTCGTCGGAGCTGAGCGCGGAGAGATCGAAGTCCGGATCGCCTCCGGTGCGGCGAGGTGGAGGAGTAGGCTCCCTTGCCCGCTTGGCAGGAGCGGGCGCGGCGGACCGGGAAGACCCCCCTCCGGTTGCCGCAGCGGCGTGAGGTGCTCCCGCGGCAACAGTGCTTGCCGCGGTCGAGCGCGTCGTGCGCTACGACGGCTGTTGACTCGTCTACCGCCCCGCCATGTCCCCGGCCCTGCGGAGACGCCTTCTTGGTGGGGCTGGGGGCTCTGCTTGCGGCGAGCTGGCTGAAGGTGGGGAGGAGGAGGAGCCGATCTCCAACGGGTCGCCCGCGCCCTCGGCGGGCTCGCTCGGCTCATCTTCAGGCCCGGCAAGCCCTTCCTCGCCGGCAAACTCCTCGCACTCGGCAAGGCTTTCCACCTCCGCTGCCTCAGCCTCCTCCACGGTGAATCCAAACTCACTCGCGGCAGCAGCTACCGCCGCCTCTTCCAGCCTGGTGGCGATGCGCTGCATCTCCGCATCGGTGATGTCGCAGGTGAGGCTCTTCTGTTCGTCAGCGCGGACTGGCACTTCGACCAAGCCGTCAAAGAAATCCCGCACGACGTTGTCGGCGGGCTCTTGCCAAGTCGGGACGATTCCGTGCGAGTCGCACAACGGCATCATCGCGCGGATGCGGTCAAGTGAAGAATTTTTGCACAGTGGAACGACATTCCGCGGCAACATAAATGGGTGCTGAGGGTCGCGCTTGAACAGCTCCAGAAGCATCGCATCCAATTCCAAGACCGTGAAGTTGAAATTGAGGCCCGGGCGCAGCCTCATGATATCCACCGAGTTTTGGAACTCCCAGGCTGGTCTCCTCCTCTCCTGCAGGGGGGCGATGTGGCGGCGAAGAAAGTCTGCGCCAACTGCGCCTATAGTGAGCCCGGCAAGCCTGAGGTGAAGGATCCGAGTGACGGCAATCTTCAGCCTGTCGTCCTCCGGGGCCACATTGCTCCAATCATTGCCGCGCACTACTGGGGCTTGGCGCAGGGCGGTGAAAGACTGCGGGTTCTCCTCGACGATCCAGCACCACTCTGCCCTCCACTCTTCCCATTTGCTGCGGAGCTCTCCCTCCAGATAGGCGTCCTTCTTGCCAGTTCTCGAGATCCAAGTGATTCCTCCGGCAAGGGGCTCTCCTCTCTCGACCCGGGGAATGAAGAAGTGGCGGAAGAGGGCTACGTTTGGGTGGACTCCGACAAAGTTTTCGCACAGATGTGCGAAAACTGCCATGGTCAGAACGGCATTGGGGGTGAAGTCAAGGAGGCGGAACCCGTAGGTGTTCATGATGTCACAGAAGAATTCAGAAAAGGGCGGGCAGAGCCCGCAGTAGAAGAACAACGCGAAGAAGGGGTACCCATTCGGAGCGAATCTCGAAGCGCTGGTCGGGAGTACCTTCGTGCGCGGATGCACTCGCGTCTCCGTCGACCAGAAGAGGTAATAGTACTCCCTCAGCTCCTTCGCGTCAAGCTGAGGGGGGAAGATGGCCCGCTCCTTTCGCAGCGCCGCGAGCCGCTGTGCCTTGACTGACTTCACGCCCTTCCCCTTGTCGGCTTTCAGAGCCATGGCGGAGGTGGCGGGGGAGATCGACGGCGTTGGTGGCGCCGGTGGCAATGGGGGGCGGAGCGCTGCTCTCTTTCGGCTTTGAGAAGAAGGAGGGAGCGGCGGAGATTTTCGAGGAAGGAGTAACAACCGGCGAAAGTGGGGAAACTGCCCCTGTTTCCCCTGCTTATAAAGAGGGAGGGGGCAGACGTTTCACCCTTCCAAATAAAGAAACCACCCACGATCTCTCCCACGATGCCGCATTCAACGCGTGCCGTTGGGGGAGGGTGCGGTGGATACGGAGTAAGATTCGGCGTAACCCAGGCCGCGCGTGCCCGTGCCCTGTCTTGGGCCTGGCCCAACAGCGCTCGGCAGCGTGTGTGGCCCAGGCCCGGGGGCTCCTGTCGGTGTACTAGAGTAGGGGTGCCCTAGTATCCCGAACTTGTGCACGGGCAGTTGCAGCACCCCGCAGCAAGGCTTGCCGGGCGACCGCCAAGGTCCTCCGTGGTTCCCTTGGAGCCATTCAAGAACAAAGTATTCAAGCCAAGGAGACAAGGCCCCGGCAAGAGGAGCTTGCCGGGAAGGCCAACCAAGGCATCCCAAGGAACTTGCCGCGACGCGCCACGCGTCCTGCCAAGGCAACAAGGCCCCGGCAAGAGGAGCTTGCCGGGAAGACCAACCAAGGCATCTCAAGGCCTGGCGAGCGACAAGCTTCCGGGCGCGACAAGACGACGACCGCGGCAAGGCGCTTGCCGCGGCAAGTAACCACCCTGTACCCACGCTCCAGCCCATCCACCAACGTGTCGCCCTGGGGCTTTTCCAGGCACGCGTGGCAGGAGGCTGTGCAGCCAGCGGTGCGCGGTGGCATGCGGCGCTGACAAGATCGCCATCATGGCAAAAGGTGGCGTCCCTGACGGTCCCTTTCTGCACTGTTTGGGCGACACAGACGGGCATTTAATGCTTTTGTCCCCTGCCGTCAGGGTTAGGTAGGATACACTGTGCAAGTAGGTGTACCAACCGCAACTCCTTTTTACATTTTTACCCTTCTCTGCGTTGCCACCTGTCGGTGACCCCTTGAGCATATAAAAGGAGGCCCATGCGCAATGTAGGGGGGGTTCGGCTCATTCAGAAGCCAGAAAAACACTTAGCTCTCTCTCGAGCAAGAACACAATACAATCAGACAAGCAGCAGTAGGAGTATTATCTCTCCGGAGAGCTCCGAAGCTGGGTAAACTGCTCGTGTGCTTCTGCTCTTCGTGCGATCTCCGCCCCCCGCCGAACCGAAAGGGGCTCGGTCCGCCAGTCCCATAGGTGTTCGTGGATCAGTTTCCCCGACAATTATGAATATGTGTATCACTACAATCGAGATCCAACAAACTATTTTCATTGGGTGTATGACCATCGAAGGTTTTATTCATGTAAACAGAACAACAATTATTCTCTGACTTTAAATGAATAACCATATTGCAATAAACATGATCACATCATATTCATGCTCAACGCAAATGCCAAATAATATTTATTTAGGTTTCAACACTAATCCCGAAAGTATAGGGAGTGTGCGATGATGATCATATCAATCTTGGAACCACTTCCAACACACATCGTCACTACACCCTCAACTAGTCTCTGTTTATTCTGTAACTCCTATTCTGAGTTACTAATATTAGCAACCGAACAAGTATCAAATACTCAGGGGCTACTATAAACTCTAGTAAGGTACACATCAATAACCTGTATATCAAATATACTCTTATTCACTTTGCCATCCTTCTTATCCACCAAATATTCAGGGCATTTCCGCTCCCAGTGACCATTTCCTTTGCAATAGAAGCACTTGGTTTCAGGCTTTGGTCCAGCTTTGGGCTTCTTCACGGGAGAGACAACTTGCTTGCCATTCTACTTGAAGTTCCCTTTCTTTTTCCTTTGCCCTTTTCTTGAAACTAGTGATCTTGTTTAATCATCAACACTTGATGCTTTTCTTGATTTCTAACTTCGTTGATTTCAGCATCACGAAGAGCTCGGGAATTGTTTTCGTCATCCCTTGCATACTATAGTTCATCCCGAAGTTCCAGTAACTTGGTGATGATGACTAGAGAACTCTGCCAATCACTATCTTATTTGGAAGATTAACTCCCACTTGATTCAAGCGATTGTAGTACTCAGACAATCTAAGTACTTGCTCACTAGTTGAGCAATTCTCCTCCATCTTTTTAGGCGAAGTATTTGTCAGAGGTCTCATACCTCTTGACACGGGCATGAGTCCGAAATACCAATTTCATCTCTTGAAACATCTGATATGTTCTGTGACGTTTCAAAAAATGTTTTTGTAGTCCCGGTTCTAAGCCATAAAACATGGTGCACAAAACTATCAAGTAGTCATCATATTGAGCTAGCCAAATGTTCATAACGTCTGCATCTGCTCTTGCAATAGGTCTTCACCTAGCGGTGCATCAAGGACATAATTCTTCTGTGCAGGAATGAGGATAAACCTCAGATCACGGACCAAGTCCACATCATTGTTACTAACATCTTTCAACTTAGTTTTCTCTAGGAACACATATAAAAACATAGGGAAGCAACAACGCGAGCTATTGATCTACAACACAATTTGCAAAATACTACCAGGACTAAGTTCATGATAAATTAAAGTTCAATTTATCATATTACTTAAGAACTCCTAGTTAGATAGACATCCCTCTAATCATCTAAGTGATCACGTGATCCAAATCAACTAAACCATAACCGATCATCACCTGAAATGGAGTAGTTTTCAATGGTGAACATCATTATGTTGATCATATCTACTATATGATTCACGCTCGACCTTTCGGTCTCAGTGTTTCGAGGCCATATCTGCATATGCTAGGCTCGTCAAGTTTAACCTGAGTATTCTGCATGTGCAAAACTGGCTTGCACCCATTGTAGATGGACGTAGAGCTTATCACACCCGATCATCACGTGGTGTCTGGGCACGACGAACTTTGGCAATGGTGCATACTCAGGGAGAACACTTTTATCTTGAAATTTAGTGAGAGATCATCTTATAATGCTACCGTCAATCAAAGCAAGATAAGATGCATAAAGGCTAAACATCACATGCAATCAATATAAGTGATATGATATGGCCATCATCATCTTGTGCTTGTGATCTCCATCTTCAAAGCACCGTCATGATCACCATCATCACCGGTGCGACACCTTGATCTCCATTGTAGCATCATTGTCGTTTCGCCACCTATTGCTTCTACGACTATCGCTACCGCTTAGTGATAAAGTAAAGCAATTACAGGGCGATTGCACTGCATACAATAAAGCGACAACCTTATGGCTCCTGCCAGTTGCCGATAACTTGGTTACAAAACATGATCATCTCATACAATAAAGTATAGCATCACATCTTGAACATATCACATCACAACATGCCCTGCAAAAACAAGTTAGACGTCCTCTACTTTGTTGTTGCAAGTTTTACGTGGCTGCTACGGGTTGAGCAAGAACCGTTCATCAAGTTAGTGCTGTTTTAACCTTCTCAAGGTCCGGGCGTAGCCACACTCGGTTCAACTAAAGTTGGAGAAACTGACACCCGCCAACCACCTATGTGCAAAGCACGTCGGTAGAACCAGTCTTGCATAAGCGTACGCGTAATGTCGGTCCGGGCCGCTTCATCCAACAATACGCCGACCAAAGTATGACATGCTGGTAAGCAGTATGACTTGTATCACCCACAACTCACTTGTGTTCTACTCGTGCATATAACATCAACGCATAAAACCTAGGCTCTGATACCACTATTGGGTAACGTAGTAAGTTTAAAAAAATTCATACGCACACGCAAGATCATGGTGATGTATAGCAACAAGAGGGAAGAGTGTGTCCACGTACCCTCGTAGACTGTAAGCAGAAGCATTAGCACAACGTGGTTGATGTAGTCGTACGTCTTCACGGCCCGACCGATCAAGCACCGAAAGCACGACACCTCCGAGTTCTTGCACACCTTCAGCTCAATGACGTCCCTCGAACTCCGATCTAGCCGAGTGTCGAGGGAGAGTTCCGTCAGCATGGTGACAATGATGATGTTCTACCGATGCAGGGCTTCGCCTAAGCACCGCTATGATATTATCGAGGTGGATTATGGTGGAGGGGGGCACCGCACACGGCTAAGAGATCAATGATCAATTGTTGTGTCTAGAGGTGCCCCCTACCCCCGTATATAAAGGAGCAAGGGGGAGGGGCGGCCGGCTAGGAGGGGGCGCGCCAAGGGGATTCCTACTCCCACCGGGAGTAGGACTCCCTCCTTCCCTTGTCCAAGTAGGAGAGGGGGAAGGAAGGGAGATAGGGGAGGAAGGAAAGGGGGGCGGCGCTGAGGGAGTCCTGGATAAGGGGGTATTCGGACAGCCGGACTATATAATTTGGCCGGACTGTTGGACTATGAAGATACAAGATTGAAGACTTCATCCCGTGTCCGGATGGGACTCTCCTTGGTGTGGAAGGCAAGCTTGGCGATTAGGATGTAGATCTCCTTCTCTGTAACCGACTCCGTGTAACCCTAGCCCCTCCGGTGTCTATATAAACCGGAGGGTTTAGTCCGTAGGACTCAACAACAATAACAACAATCATACCATAGGCTAGCTTCTAGGGTTTAGCCTCTCTGATCTCATGGTAGATCAACTCTTGTAATACTCATATCATCAAGATCAATCAAGCAGGAAGTAGGGTATTACCTCCATCGAGAGGGCCCAAACCTGGGTAAACATCGTATCCCCAGTCTCATGTTACCATTAGCCTTAGACGCACAGTTCGGGACCCCCTACCCGAGATCCACCGGTTTTGACACCGACATTGGTGCTTTCATTGAGAGTTCCTCTGTGTCGTAGCTGTAAGGCTCGATGGCTCCTCCAACCATCAACAACGCCGTCCTGGGTGAGACTTTCCTCCCCGGACAGATCTTCATGTTCGGCGGCTTCACACTGCGGGCCAACTCGCTTGGCCATCTGGAGCAGATCAACAGCTACGCCCCTGGACATCAGGTCAGGTTGGGAAACCTAAACTACACTGCCGACATCCGTGGAGACTTGATCTTCGATGGATTCGGGCCCATGTCAAGAGCGCCGAACGATCACGACATGCATGACCTAGATCTGCCATCGGACAGTGTTCAGAACATCGCACCTGCTACGGCTCCGGACTTCGTTCCAGAGTAGATCGTGCCTTCCGAGGACGAGTGGATGGACCCCGCTCCGAAGGCCACACACTCATCAGCGTTGGAGCCGAACACGGACTCCGCTCCTAAGGAGATCTGTGTCTCTGGACCCCCGGACTTGTCCTCGATCATGGGTTCCGGGCCGCGTGCATCCATTCCCATCGAATCCGATTGGGCCCCAATCTTGGAGTTCACTGCCGCGGATACCTTTCAGCACTCCCCCTTCGGCGATGTGCTAAATTCGTTAAAATCTCTCTCTTTATCAGGAGATTCCTTGTTGGACTATACCCGGCCCATGTGGGACATGGATGACGAAGAACATCGCGGCCCACCCACCACCCACTTTATAGCCACTGTTGATGACCTAACAAACATGCTTGACTTCGACTCCTACAACATCGACGGTATGGACGTCGATGCAGGGGACGATCTGGAACCACCGCCCACGGGGCACTGGACTGCCACTTCATCATATGACGTCTATATGGTGTACATGCGTAAAGAAGACAATGGTGACAAAAAGGACACAACGGAGGATAAACCCCCCGGAAAAAAGCAAAAACGATGGTGCAGGTGCCGTTCTAAGTCCAGTCACAATAAAAATATCGACATCAACACAAAAAAGGATGACACCCCGGTCGACTCTGAAGGCAACAATGACCATAGGGACCCAGCGATGGAGCAGGATAAGCCAGGTCATGCCGAACACAGCCCGGAGCAGACACCCGATCATAGTGATCCAGAGGGCCGAACTCATCACACTGCCTCCAAAGAGGAGGACAACCCGGTTGATGATGCATTCATCATCCCAGAAAAACGTTTGGAACAGGATAACCTTCGCAGAAATCTCTTGGCCACGGTGAGGAGCCTGAAGAAGCAGAAGCAAAGGCTTAAAATCGCGCAGGATACGCTCAACCAAAGATGGAATAAGGTGTTGGACATTGAAGGAAAATTTGGCGACGATCACCACACAAAGAGCTATCCAAAGCACAAACTGCTACCCGAATTCGACGACGAAGCTGCAGCGCCCATTCGGCCAAAGAACAATACGACCACTCGGCCGGACCAACCACCTCATGGCGGCGATAGAGCAGCCACCGATACTGCACACGATTTACGTGAGCTCCTGGACAAAAAGGCCAGTGCGGCCAGATCCATCTACGGGTCTAGAGGACGTGCTCTGACACGGGATTATGGTCATCACAACGATCATACTGATCGAATACCAGTCCGGAATCAACACCGGGAGCAACAACAGCCGACAACATGCCGCGACACGGCCAGATACAGACTAGCTGTGCACCCCCTGTGTTTCACCAATGAGGTGCTGGATCATGAATTCCCACAAGGATTCAAACCCATGAATATAGAGGCATACGACGGAACGGCGGATCCCAGGGTCTGGATTGAAGATTTTATCCTTCACATACACATGGCTCGTGGGGATGACCTCCACACCATTAAATACCTTCCCCTAAAGTTGAAAGGACCAGCTCAGCACTGGCTGAAGAGCCTCGTAGAAAACTCAATTGGAAGTTGGGAGGAACTTGAGGAGGCTTTCAGGGACAACTTTTGAGGAACCTATGTCCGACCTCTGGATGCAGACGATTTAAGTCACATAATACAGCAGCCCGGAGAGTCAGCCCGCAAGCTTTGGAACAGATTCCTCACTAAGAAGAATCAAATTGTCGACTGTCCGGATGCCGAAGCCTTAGCGGCCTTCAAACATAGTATCCGAGACGAGTGGCTCGCCAGACACCTCGGCCAAGAAAAGCCAAGGACGATGGCAGCTTTAACAAGCCTTATGACCCGCTTTTGTGCGGGCGAAGACAGCTGGTTGGCCCGTAGAGGCACCAGTGAACCGGGAACATCTGAAATTTGAGATGGCAATGGGAAGCCACTGCGCACCAAGCACAAACGTCCGAATAACGATAGTACGGACAACACGGCGGTTAACGCCGGATTCAAGGGCTCTCGACATGGTCAAGGAAAGAAGCCATTTAAGGGCAGCAAAGAGGGACCGTCTGGCCTGAATAAAGTCCTGGATAGATTGTGCCAAATCCATGGCACTTTCGACAAATCTGCAAATCATACCCATAGAGAATGTTGGGTCTTCAAGCAGGCCGACAAGTTAAACGCCGAACACAAGGGAAGGGAAACACCAAGCGAAGACGAGGATGAGCCTCGCCAGCCGAACATGGGGGGCCAGAAAAAATTCCCACCAGAAGTGAAAACGGTAAACATGGTACACGCAACTCACGCAGAGTTCGTCGCCCCCAAATTCAATCCCTGGGCGGCCTGCCCGATCACTTTTGATCACAGGGACTACCCGGCCAGTATCTGGCACGGAGGATCAGCTGCCTTGGTGCTCGACCCAATAATCAATGGATACCATCTCACTCACGTCCTGATGGACGGCGATAATAGTCTTAATTTGATATATCAAGACACCATCCACAAGATGGGGATAGACCCATCCAGAATAAGTCAAAATAGCGCCACCTTCAGTTGACTGATACCAGGCGTCGAGGCCCACTCCTGGGGAACTAATCTTCAAAAGCGAGGAACTAATCTTCAACAGCGCACCCTTCAGCAGCGATTATCATGCATTACTCGGAAGAATGGCCTTCGCTTGCTTTAACGCAATACCGAACTACGCCTACCTTAAACTTAAGATGCCCAGTCCACGTGGCGTCATAACAGTTAGAAAAAACACAGAGCAGTATGCGGCAGCTCCTGCTACCGGACTCTAGGCGGCCTCTCCCACCAGAACGCATGATCGGTCATTCAGACCACGGACACGGCTAGATGAGTCCGGTGCACCACCATCAACAACAGCCCGGATAAACCCTAGCTTGGTGCTATACATATATCCCCATAAATGGTACTAGGGGCTGTCAACATATAACAAAGCCCACAATTCGGCTTGCCTCATTAATAGGCAAATATCTTGTATCTCAAACACCCATCGAGAATAACTAACTTTTGGCACATTTACTCTTTTTTCATGAGTTTTCGTTTTTACAGACATTTTTCGTGCGACCCCCATCCAGGATATGACACAACAGAGACAAAGGTGCAGACCTGCAGCAGGCCCCCGCTCAAAGGTTTCTCTTTAGATTAAGCCCCCGTGTAAACCTTCTTTACTGTCTTTTGTTGCTTGACATCCCATGGGTATTTCATACACCCATAAGGGACACTGGCGTTATAGGCTTTTCGCCACGACAGATCAATGCACATACCTGGAATTACAGGGTCAAGGGTATTATTCAGCCCAGTAAATGTTATAAAGTCCGAATACCTTCGGGAGTGTTCGGCATCGCGAGTTTGGGCTTATATGCATCAGCTCCGAATCATGTCTTTGGTCAAATGTTGGGTTAGCCCGGCTCCTGGGTTTGCTGCCTTATGTTCCGTTCCATCGGCTAAGGCGGCCAAAGAAGAACTACTACGATTGTTCCCTGGTTATTCCGGATGAGCACCTCAGTAGAAACTGAAAACTGACTGTCATGATACAACGAGAGACTGGTCAACCACTCGAGGACTCATCAGAATCTATAGGATTCCTCCACATTAATGAAGGACCAGTTTCCTGGTCAAGTAGGCGCACCGTATCCGGATGCACGCGGAAGTACCAGGGGCTACATAGTAGCCCCACCTTTCAAACTCCTATGGCTAAGTGAAAAGTGTTACAGCTATATAGTCCGGTTGCCTGGTTCGACGTGCGATCACCTCCTTAATGGACCAAGACATTGGATCAAGTGTGTTCACGCGTATTTTCTCGAACACCCCCGCATTATATGCGTGGGGGTTGAAGCCAATGACTGCTAACTTTCATGTTGTATGCATACATAAACAGCCACACAGGAGACATTATAATACTTTCAGGCAAAAGTATAAAAAACAGCCTCTATAATCAAAACACATAATTGTTTACAATTAATAGACTTGTCACTCGAACATGACATTCTTTGAGCACTGAGCCTCTATTCTACGGGCACCTTCTATGACCTGCTCAAAATAGTGCTCGGCTGGGTCTTGGCTTCCCGCCGGACCCCGGGTTGCAATGCTGGTGGCCTCCATATCCGCCCAATATGTCTTCACATGGGCAAGAGCCATCTACGCACCCCCTATGCACGCCGACCTCTTCACGGCATCGATTTGCGATCTGGCGCCAAACAATTGTTGCACCAAACCAAAGTAGATGTCCGGCTTTGGTCCCCTCGGCCACAGATGGTCTATTACAGACCTCATTGCAAGGACGGAGCTTGGCTATAGTGGCCATCTTCTCACTCAATGGCAATGAGTGCGTTGGAGCGCTAAATTGCGACCAGAATAGACTCTCCATTTCGTTATCTTTATGATCCTTGAATAACTTGGTCGCATCAGCCGCACTCTTCGCCAAGTCCGCATACTCATCTGCAGTGCTCCATAGCTTATCCAACGGAGCATACTTTGGATCTAAAAACTTCATCCGCAGTAAATAAGGATTTCCAGCCGTGATTTCTCCGGCTTGTCGAAGTTCCTCCCACGCGTCTCTAATTTCAGAGCGCATCTCCTTAGCCGAATCCAGCGCCTTCTTCAGGTCAGCCACCTTTGCCCGATTCTCCTTCTCGAGAAGCTCATATCGGCCGGCGGTGTCCCTCAACTCCAAAGCCATCTCGGCTACCTTTTCTTCGCTTCGGAGATGAACGGCCTGTTTGGCTTTCAAGTCTTCGGCTGCCTTTAGATCAGCCGCATTGCTAACCCGGGCTTGTTCCTTGGATAGGGCAAGCTCCGCCCTCAGGGCCTCAATGGCAGCAGCTCCGCCTGCAGCCACGTCACATCATATTAATATTACAACCTCCTTACAATTTCCTAAAGCAAATGTGGATATAAGAGCGCATACTCTGCGACTCCTCGAATTGCTTGTTTACAAGCATGACGTCGGCCTCCACCATGTCAATCTGCCGCCTCAATTCGGCGCATTCAGTGGTCTGGTCTATCGCCGGACCCTTAGCAACCTGCACATCAATACAAGTGCGATGATTATCTGGGAGTGTGATCCTCCGTTTGCTGCCATGGTCTGGCATCCACAGTCTTAGGGGCTACTATCTATACAGAGCGCATGTATCGCGTGCGGTGCAATCAAAAACTGCGTATTTCATGGCTTACCTCAAAGCCTTTGAGCAATCTCCTAAAAGCTTCATTTAACCTGCTTGTGGTAGAGGAAATTTTCTCCAACACCGTACCCATTAGTGTACGGTGATCCTTCGAGAGAGTAGCTGACTCCAGGAGGCCCGTCAGTATGTTCGGCCGGACATCGGACTCTCCCGGACCCTTTTCATTGTCCGCCACAGGAGCCGAACGCGCTGGGCTCGGGGCAGCCGAAGTGTTAGCTTCCGGCCCCATTGGATCTGGACTCCTCCGTGACGATACCTCAGGGTCGCCTGCCCCACAGGGCGGAGAGGTAGGTGGGGTTTCACTCTCCATCATCTCCGGAAGAAGATCCACCGAGGACGAACGCTGTTGAGATGAACTGCTAGCCGGACTGCAAAAATAGGTCCCGGTTATTACTCTCAGAGGAAAAAGCAATAAGCTTCTTGTTTATTAAACTTACAGCTCGGTGGAGGGCTGGCCCGTTAGTGGGCACTGTGCGGTAAGAATGCCCTTCAGGGCAGGGCCCTTTGGTGAAGTTTTCTTCCCTTGTTTAGGCGCCCCCGTTTCCAAGTCTTCGGAAGCGGCCCTCTTCTTTCCGCGGGGGGAGGAAACCTCTGGTTCACCTCCCCGATTCTCCTCCTCCGTGGATACATTAATTCCCCCGGTTCGGATGCACAATGTGTGAGGCTCACCCTTGGTTTCTCCACTCTTCCCTTCATCTTTCTCCGATGGCACTTGTCTTAGCGCCCGCTCAAGCATCCTGGCTATTGCCGGATCGGGCGGGCCTTTAGGAAGCGGGACCGGACACCTGATCCTCTCCGCCTTACTAAGCCAATCCTGGTCGCAGACAATATTCAGAACAATGCTATGACAAATATAAGCAAAGTGTTTGGTTATAGGGTTACTTAATTGGGTATCTGGGCGATTGCAGCTCAGGCCCGCATCCTCGGTGGTGTCCGGACACTTTATTCGTGGTCGGAAGAACAACTTATACATTCCTTCGGGTGTCATGCCAAGGAAGTGCTGAACAGTTCGCGGACCTTCTGGATTGAACTCCCACATCCGGAGAGGTCGACGTTTGCACAGCAGGGCCCGCCGAACTAGCATTACCTGGATTATTTTGACAAGACTAATGTCCCTCTCTAGAAGCTCCCGAGTGCGGCTCTGCAACGTCGGAACATTGTTTGTAGGCCCCCGGTTCAGCCCCACGTTGGCCCACGACGCCAGTTGAGGCGGAGGGCCCGAGCGGAAGGCGGGGGCGGCCACCCACTTTGAGCCTCGAGGAGCTGCGACATAAAACCACGTCCGTTGCCATAGATCAGATACCTCTGGGAAGGAGCCTTCGAGCCATGGGGCATCGGCGTTCCTGCTTATTGCGGCGCCCCCGCACTCTATGTATCGCCCCTCAATCATCTTCAGCTTCACATTGAAGGTCTTGAGCCATAGACCGAAGTGGGGGGTGATGTGGAGGAAGGCTTCGCACACGATGATAAACGACGAGATGTGGAGGATGGATTCCGGAGCTAGATCATGGAAATCTAGCCTGTAATAGAACATGAGCCCCCTCACAAAGGGATCAAGAGTAAGGCCCAAGCCCCGGAGGAAGTGGGAGACAAATACGATGCTCTCGTTGGGCTCGGGAGTAGGGATAACCTGTTCGGGGGCGGGAAGCCTGTGCTTGACATCGGCGGTCAAATACCCGGCCTCCCTGAGTTTCGCAATATCCTCCTCTGTGATAGAGGAAGCCATCCACTGGCCTTGATGGTCGGATCCGGACATGATCGAAGATCCGAGGCGCTTAAGCTTGAGCTTTGGGTGTTGGAACTCGAGATGCGAGAAGGTGCAAGTGTAGAGATAGAGGGATAGGCACTACAAAAAAAGACACATCCATGACATTTTGGGCTGAACAAAAAAAATTATGTCATACATATGACACTTCTATGACGATAATTGTGACAAAACCCGGTATCATCATAGATGTGGTGGGCTCCTACTTCTATGACAAAAAATCATGACAGAAAATGGGCTTTTCGTCCTGGGTGGGCCGGAGACGCAGCTGCATGACATTCTTTGGGCCGTCCATGACGGAAAAAACCATGGTAGAAGCGAGGGGGAGGAAAATTTCAGGGAGTTGCCGGTTACGGTGGGAGGTCGGGGGCGGAGTGATGCACGTTTCTCTCGTACGTACGCGCGTGTGTGCGAGGCGTTGGCTCTAACTGAAGCCGAGCGAGGCGTTGGGCTCTAACTGAACCCGAGCGATTGCACTGAAGGCTACGCTTTACTGAACCCGAGCGATCGATCGATGGCTGTTAACTGAACCCGATGGAGCGATTCCTTCGCTACTGCTGCTAACTGAAGCCGGTCGATTGGATGAACAGTGAGCGTTGCGGGGCGGGGGGGGGGGGGGGGTTAGATGAACAGTGAGCGGTGGCGTTGCCTCTGCATGAACAGGAACCCGTGGTGTGGAGGGCTGGATGAACAGTAGACGGTGGAGGGGTGGCCTTGGAGGAGTGGTTGAACAGGACCCCGTGGTGTGGAGGGCTGGATGAACAGTAGACGGTGGAGGGGTGCCCGTGGAGGGGTGGTTGAACAGTAGCCGGTGGAGTAGCGCACGGTGGAGGCTGGATGAACAGGAGCCCGTGGAGGCTGGAGGAGGTCGACGGTAGCCCGTGGAAGCTGGAGGAGGTCGACGGTGGAGATGAACAGTATCCCGTGGAGTCACGTTTTGCGGTACGCCACGCCCCTCCCGATGAACAGGACCCCTGTTTCGACCATAGGAGGTCCGTTTCGTCCGTTTTGCGGTACGCCACACCCCTCCTGATCAACAGGACCCCTGTTTCAACCGTAGGAGGTCCGTTTCCTCCGTTTCGCAGTACGCCACACCCCTCCCGATCAATAGGACCCCCGTTTCGACCATAGGAGGTCCGTTTCCTCCGTTTTGTGGTACGCCAGGCAACAGGACCCCGTTTCGTACGTGGCCGGTCGAACACAAGGTCGTTTCCTCCGTTGTGCGGTCCGTGTCGGTGTTCTGGGAATGGGGGTCCCAAGCCTTGCCTACCTGCGGCCTACAGTGTGGCTCAAGGGGCGGCCCAACACGGCCCATCTTCATCAGCACGAGCTCAAGACCCTCGCGAGGGGCCAAGCCTCGCGGGGTGGACGATAGGAAGCTTCCTCAGGCATGGCCTCATCAGGCTGGCTCGCGAGGAGGCGGAGAGATCAAGGCGGGGTACCTCACAAGGTGCCCATGACGCAAGCCATGACGACCAAGGGCGTCAGGAGGGCGCTAGCCCGCGTAGTGTCCTTCTTTCCTCTTTGGTGTAAAGGGAGCAAGCACAGGCGAGAGCATCAAGCAAAGGCATCCGTTTCGGTGCAACAATACCAAGACCATCACAACGGCAGGAAGGAGGTCATTGTGGAGCCCAAGCCGGCGTCACCACCAGAGCCTTTGACAGGCGAGGACCAACTTTAGTCAGGATAAGTGTACTAGATGTTCCCCTTCAAAATGGCCAATTGTTGGCGCCCTTCCCGCTCAATATTTGGGAAGAGGCCCAGGGCCTTTGCCTATAAATAGGACTAGCCACCCCCAGGGTATAAAGGCGAGAGATCAACGAGAGAGAGAGAGAGAGAGAGAGAGAGAGCGACTAAACTCCCCCTAGTAGTTCATCGCACCAGCCAAGAACAGACCCTCACGAGGCTATTCTTCCTTGTATTGTTCATCATCAGCCCAAGAGGCAATCCACACACCACACACAGGAGTAGGGTATTACACCACAATGGTGGCCTGAACCAGTATAAATTCTGTGTCTCTTGTGTTGTTCCTTTCGTAGCTTAGATCCTAGCGAGGTGGCGAGGTGCAAGTAGGAAGAGGGCGAAATCTCCACGCGCACCCCAGTGTTCGAATCTAGAGGGTCTGCCAGAACGCGAAATCCGACATTTGGCGCGCCAGGTAGGGGTGCTTGTAACGCCCCGAGACCGACGCTCCAGAAGACTTCCAGCTATTCCGAGTTTCACCGTGTGTTTGTTTTGCTTGTTGCATTCATCACTGCATCTTTTTCTTTGCATCATGCCATCATATCTTTAATTTTAAAAACTCAACTAAATAATTTGCATAGATCTTTTGATCTATTTAAACCGAGGGAACTCACATGGTGACTTCTCTTTATAACATATCCTCCAATATTAGGGAGCTATATTAAATACTTCCTCCATTCCTCAATATAGGGTGTATAGTTTTTGGCACGGAAATTAAAGAACGCACGTGGAGGGAAAATTTCACAAGTTTTGGGCAATATTACACCTGACTAATTGGCATGAGAAAATAGAGGAGATTGCCTAATATAAGGAAATGTAATCAAATCCCTGAAAAATTTATCCAAACAGGTGGTGCAATGCAATACACCTTATATTTCGGGTTTTTTCTCAAAAATCTATACACCTTATATCAAGGAACGGAGGGAGTATTTCTTTATTTCGGAAATCACCATAACCCACTTGCAAAATATCCCATGCCGTTGTTATCTCAATTCTTGGTCTCCAATCTTGCCAATAATTCTTTGTCATTTTCCGGAGCTCCACCAAAAATCCGAACATTTTTGGACACTTCTAAAACCTTGTTCTAGTTCAAACCATTTGAATTAAATTCAAATAAGTTTGAATTTAAATCTTGCATTCGTGCCTCTTTTCTATTTTTCCTGGATCGAGCTCATTTTTTGTGAGCCCGGGAAAATTATCCGCATGCCAAAGTCATTTCTCTAACCTTTTTCCTTTCCCTCTTTTCCTTCTTCCTATTATTTTCTGCTTTGGAAAATAAAAGAGAGAGGAAGAAGCTTTGCAGCCAGCCGGCCTCTTAGGCCCCGCCAACCTAGCCGGCCCAGCCAGCCCACCTAACCCCCCTAACCCTAGCTCTAACCGATCCAGCCCCCACGCAGCTCTGCTCGATCCCTTCTCCTCCCCTCGTTCCTCCTCTAGCGCCGCAGCGCACACGCATCGCTCAAACCCTGTGCTCGATCCCATCTCCCTCGCTCTCTCCCTCAATGCCGCATGCAGCCAGGGAGAGAAGATCCTCCCGCGCAGCGCCGATCCCCATCTCTCCCCGAACGCCTTCTCCCCTTGGCCTCCTCCTCGAGCGCCTCCTCCACCCCGCAACCATGCCCCGTCGCCCCTCCGGTCACTCCGACCAGGAGCGCCACGCCCGACCTCCTCCTCGCCGCCCCTGGAGCCGCACCGCCTCGACCTCGCCGCCGGCAGCAGCAGCAGCTGCTGCATCCTCTCACCGACGCCGCGACCTCGACCCTATCTCCTGCGCGAGACCCGCATCACCGCCGCTCTGCTCCACGCGCCCGTCCTGGAGCTCGTCCGCCTCCCCAAGCCGCCACCCTTCACACCTCCATGCGGTTCCCCTCGCGGTACCTCTCCGAGAAGGAGCTCCGCCTCCCCTGCTTTGGGCCAAGGCCGACGCTGGCCACTTCGTCCTTCGCCGCCCTGCTGCCGCTGCAGCCCAGCCGCGCCTCTGCTTCATGTCGGCGACCTTTCTGTCGTCGTCCCCATCAACCCGAGCGCGTCCCACACGTGGCCTCGGCCTCGAGCTGTTGTCACGGCCTCTACCTTGAACGACTGAGACGTCCCCGAATGCATCCCAATCATGTAGACCCAAGACTGCCAAGTGTACCTCTACCGCTGCTGTGGGATTCGCCAAGTACCAGGATGACGATGACTCGTCAAGTTCGTCTGCATGCGTGTACAACTACCGTCGCCGAGACCGCAAGTACCACGACAACGCCGAAGGGATTCAAATCCGTCAAGTTCCTCTCCGAAACGTGAACGACTACTTCCACGACGTCCGGGAACCACTACTTCCACTACCGTTGGGAGAACGACTACTTCCACTACGGCCCGTGTACCACTACTTCCTTTGTCGTACTCGACCCACCCCGAAACGCACGCTTCGAAGGTATAAGCCCCGAGACGATCAACCGTGGACCGAATGAATATGTGTTGTATGAGATGCTAGTGTTTGCACCGTGCCCGTTTGTCTTTGCACGTTCCTCGTTTGCCATGCCGTCGACCCGTGGGAACCCGGTAACCGGGATCACTCCCACCATCTTTGCATGCCGGTCCACACTTCCTTTTGCACGGGTACCTCCATGAGTTATCGGAACCGATATGTTGCCGTGGCATCATTTTCGGATATGTTGCCGTGGCATCATTTTCGGATATGTTGCCGTGGCATCATTTTCGTTATCGTTGCCGTGGCACCCCTTTCGTTCCACCACGGTGACAAATGCCTCGTATCATGCTTATGTCAACATTTTCATAAAATTGCATAAAACTTGCATATGTCATCCGCATCATGATAACAACATTTACAATGTTTAAAATTGTGTTTGCTTTAAACTACTAAATGACATGAGGACTTTACGGAATTGTTGTTTGTTGATTCTGGCCTCATTTAAACTTGCCTAGATAGGTGGTTTGCTCATGCCTCACCTCTTGCCATGTTTAATAACATTTAATTTTGTTGAGTAGCTTAAACGAGAGCGAACTAAATAACTTGAATGTGGTGTTTCGTCAATATGCAACTCGTTGCATATTGAGCTCCACTTAATTTGTAGTATTGTTTGTTGCACTTTGCCATGCCATGCCTCATAAAACCAGACATGCATCATACTTGATTGTGCATCATGCCATGTTTATGCTCGTGTGTTTACCATGTTGTTTGCTTCTTTCCGGTTTACTTCTCTCGTTAGCTTCGGTTTCGTTCCGGAGTTGTGAGGATTCGTTTGACTACGTTCGTTTGTCTTCTTCATGGACTCGTTCTTCTTCCTTGCGGGATTTCAGGCAAGATGACCATTACCCTCGATATCACTTCTATCTTTGCTTGCTAGTTGCTCTGTTCTATCGCTATGCTGTGCTACCTATCACTTGTTTACCATGCCTCCCATATTGCCATGTCAGCCTCTAACCTTTTCACCCTTCCTAGCAAACCATTGCTTGGCTATGTTACCGCTTTGCTCAGCCCCTCTTATAGCATTGTTAGTTGCAGGTGAAGTTGAAGATTGCTCCATGATGGACATGATTATGTTGGGATATCACAATATCTCTTATTTAACTAATGCATCTATATACTTGGTAAAGGGTGGAAGACTCGGCCTTATGCCTGGTGTTTTGTTCCACTCTTGCCGCCCTAGTTTCCGTCATACCGGTGTTATGTTCCCGGATTTTGTGTTCCTTACGCGGTTGGGTGATTTATGGGACCCCCTTGACAGTTCGCTTTGAATAAAACTCCTCCAGCAAGGCCCAACATTGGTTTTAACATTTGCCACCTAAGCCTTTTTCCCTTGGGTTCTGCAGACTCAAGGGTCATCTTTATTTTACCCCCCGGGCCAGTGCTCCTCCGAGTGTTGGTCCAAACTAGAGCACCGTGCGGGACCATTCCTTGGCAACTTGGATTACGTCGGTACCTGTACGCTTAGCTTATCCGGTGTGCCCTGAGAACGAGATATGTGCAGCTCCTATCGGGATTTGTCGGCACAGCGGGTGGTCTTGCTGGTCTTGTTTTACCATTGTCGAAATGTCTTGTAAACCGGGATTCCGAGTCTGATCGGGTCTTCCTGGGAGAAGGTCTATTCCTTCGTTGATCGCGAGAGCTTGTCATGGGCTAAGTTGGGACACCCCTCTAGGGTATAAACTTTCGAAAGCCATGCCTACGGTTATAGGCAGATGGGAATTTGTTAATGTCCGGTTGTAGATAACTTGACACCAGATACGATTTAAAATGCATCAGCCGCGTGTGTAGCCGTGATGGTCTCTTTTCGGCGGAGTCCGGGAAGTGAACACGGTTTTGGGTTATGTTTGACGTAAGTAGGAGTTCAGGATCACTTCTTGATCATTGCTAGCTTCACGACCGTTCCATTTGCTCTCTTCTCGCTCTTATTTGCGCATGTTAGCCACCATATATGCTTAGTCGCTGCTGCAACCTCACCACTTTACCCCTTCCTTTCCCATAAGCTTAAATAGTCTTTATCTCGCGGGTTTTGAGATTGCTGAGTGCTCACCAGATACTATCACAACAGTTGCAGGTCTCGATGATACCAGTGCAGGTGATGCAACCGAGCTCATATGGGAGCTCATCAAAGATCTTAGTTGTTGCTATGTTTTGTTTCTTGATGATCAGTAGTGGAGCCTAGTTGGGACGATCGGGGATCTAGCAGTTGGGTTATCTTCTTTTCTTTTGGCTTCGTCCATAGTCGGACTATGTGTGTACTCTGAATGATGTATGATTTATTTGTTCATTGTGTGAAGTGGTGATTGTAAGCCAACTCTTTATCCCTTTCTTGTTCATTACATGGGATTGTGTGAAGATGACCCTTCTTGCGACAAAACCACAATGTGGTTATGACTCTAAGTCGTGCTTCGACACGTGGGAGATATATCCGCATCGTGGGTGTTACAGTGCGTCGGAATTCGTCTTCCGCCGCCCTGTTCTTCACCGACCATCGCATCCATGTCAGACGCTCGTCGGGCCCGCGCCGAGCACCGAGCCGCTCTCGCTTCCCGCATTGCCCAGACGGCCCCCATCGGCGGCCACCCCCGCCGTTCCCCGTCGCCTGGTGTCAACGCCGCTACCGGCCCGGTGGGGAACGAGCAACAAGCATCATACCAGCATCCGTCCATGAGGCGAGACGGCCGCACTGCTACTCCCTCACTCGCCCCAACTGGTTCTTCGTCCCGCGCACCCCGCGCGGCCATGGAGGCTCGAGCTGCGCTCATCGCGGCAAACGAGCTCCTGCGCTACCGCCCGATCGACGACGTCTAGGAAGAATGGCTCAACCACGTCGCCGAGCTCGTCCGCGCTGCAGGGGGCTCCCCCGCGCCGTCCTTCTCGCTGCACCACGCCCTGCCCTGCGCGGGCAATGAAGCTCCGGGGGCGCCTCAGCCGCCTCCCCCTCAAGAAGGCGCCCTGGCCCCAAGGCGCGTGGCCCCTGGGCGAAACCCACTCCGTCCGGCGCCAGCGCAGCAAGAGCGGAGCTGCCAAGAGGTCCCTCGCCCCCAAGAAGCTACCTGAGTGCTCCCTGCTCTTGCCCGTCGCGACCACGCTCCTGTTTCAGCGCGCCAAGACCCTGCGCTGCTCCCAGCCGTAGCGCATGGGGACCCGCAAGACCAAGCTCTTCGTCACCAAAGGCCTCATGTGGCCACAGTAGGCTGCCTCGCCTTCACCACCGAGCTGCGCAGCATCGCGTGGCCCTGCAAGTTCAAGCCAGACCTGCCTCCTTGCTACGACGGCACGGCCGACCCTGCGGAGTTCCTCCAGCTCTATGAGCTGGGCATCGAAGCTGCCAACGGGGACGAGAAGGTCATGGCGAACTGGTTTCCCATGGCACTCAAGGACGGGCCCCGCACCTGGCTCCTGAACTTGGCTCCTGGCACGATCTCCTCCTGGGACGAGATGCGCACCCGTTTCATCGCCAACTTCCAAGGTACTCACGATCGGCCACCTGCCGTGAGCGACATGCGCCGCATCAAGCAGCAACCAGGGGAGACCCTGCAGAAGTACATCCAGCGCTTCAACAACACACATCTCAAGATTCCCAAGGTGACCGAGGAGGCCATCATCTCAGCTTTCTCCGACGGTGTGCATGACGTCAAGATGAAGGAGGTGCTGGCGATGCATGAAGATCTGTGCACTTCCTTGGAGCTGTTCAACTTGGCGACCAAGTGCGCCAGGGCTGAGGAGGGGCGCCTTTCCCTCCTTGAGCTGCCAGCCGCAGACCCAGAAGAGAAGAAATCCAAGGCCAAGGATGTGAAGCGCAAGGGGGCTGCCGTGCTCGCGGCAGAACCAGACACCAAGCGAGGCAGAGATCAGCCAGAGTCCTTCAAAGGCAGCCGGTACTGTGTGTACCATGACCTCCACACCCACAACACCAACGAATGTCAAGAGCTCCGAGCCGTGCGAGAAGGGAGGATCGGCCGACGCCCCGACCGCAACGATCGAGGCTATGGCCGAGGAGGAGGAAGGAACGTAGGACGCTGGGAAGACCATGACCCTCGCCAAGGGTGGCGTGACCGACCTCGCGAGGATCGCTGGCAGTATCAGCCTCGCGAGGAAGACTGGAGGGATCAGCCTCGCGAGGATCATCCACAAGGAAACGCAGGCCTCCCTCCACTGCCGCCGCAGCCGAGGAGAAACGAGGACCATCATCAGGACGAGGGGGCTGCGGGCTTTCAAGAGCCACGCGCGATCGCCTGCATCCTGGGCGGAGCTCAAGCCCCAGCCTCTCAATGCATCTTCAAGCAGGTCGCCCGCGAAGTGAATGCAGTCCTCCCCAAGCTCGAAGCCACACGCCCCCTCAGGTGGTCGGTGTGCGCCATCACGTTCAGCTCAGCGGATCAGCTCAAGTGCACGGCCACAGCCGGGGTCCTCCCGATGCTTTGCTCCCCAGTCATCAGCAACGTGCAAGTCACCAGGACCCTCATCGACGGCGGGACAGGGCTCAACGTCTTGCCCGTAGAGACATTCAACAATCTCCAAGTGCCTTACAATCAGCTCCAGCCAACCAAGCCTTTCTCCGGAGTCACCGATGGCTCCACGGTTCCGATTGGGCAGGTCCGCCTCCCTGTCACCTTCGGGGCGCGCAACAACTACCACACCGAGCTCATCGACTTCGACATCACCCACATTCGCCTGCCATACAATGCCATCCTCGGGTACCCAGCTCTCGCCAAGTTCATGGCTGTGACTCATCACGGCTACAACATCCTCAAGACGCCAGGAAGTGGCGGAGTCATCACGGTGCCCTGTGAAGAAAGAGATGTAGTGTGCTCCCTGGAGCGAGCTTTTCAGGACGCATCACTTGAAGACCCAGATCGCGGGAGCGGGAGGCTCCCTGAGACCGCTCCCAAGAAGAAGAAGACATCGCCAGGCCCGACCCCTCAGGAAGCAGGCCCCTCAGGGTCTGCGCCTGCTCAGGGGGCACCTCCTTCTGTCGCATAGGAAGGCGCGCTCGACGCCCGCCTCAAGCAGGGCTCGGGGGCTCCCTCTTGGAGGGCCACCGACCTTGCTAAGGTCACGAGGGAGGCGTTTGGGCACCACTTGGAGGCGTGTTTCAGAGCATGTTTCCCTCAAGAAGGAGCAAGGCAAGGAGGGCCAAACCCTCAGGAGTTCGTCAGTCTGATCACGCAGGAGTTGCAGGAGTCAAGAGTCATGAGTGGCAGTTGCTGCTTACCCGCCGCAGCTCCCCATCCAGGTGAGGATGGTGCGCTGCGGGTCTGCATCGACATCCCAGGGCTCAACCGAGCCGCCTCTCAGGAGCGCTTCTGGCCCTCACGCGTGGGGCGCTGCGAAGGCCCTGCCCACAGCTACGTTCGCATGCCCTACGGCTTGTCGAATGCGGCTGTTGTGCGCCAGCGCCTCATGAGGAGCATCCTGGAGGCTCAGGAGGCCAGGCGTTCCACAGTCCTGGCGGAGATGGAGATGCTCCGCGAGGAGCCACCAGTGCCTCCGGAGCCTCCCGAGGCTCCTAGGCCCGGGGGCTCGTGAAGATCGGCTTCCGCAGCCCACGACGTCCGCTACTCCAACACCCCTTCGTCTTCAATGCTATCAAGTGACATCCTTCAAGTTTCAGTTCCAGCTGGGAGCGCCCCCAGGGCTGCATTATTCCCAGGCTGCGTGGGTCCGCCCCTGCGGCATGTATCCCCTTTTTACTTTATGTTCCTAGCTTACTTTGTTGGGGGCGCCCTTCGGGCTGTATCATCCCCAAGTCGCTCGGGTCAGACCCAGCGGCGTGTACCCCTCTTGCATTTATTTTTGGGCCATGTGTTTGACCCATCATGCTTGTTATTTGATGCCTGTCCACGGCACCCCTTCTTCCTTCATGTCGTTCGCTTGCATGTTAAAGGGGGGGTACCTGAGCATCGCGACTCAGGGCTCCTACCGGCTCTCCAGCCCTCACCCTCTAGCTTTGTCCATGGCAACACGACCTAGCATACCAGCGACGGCTGAGACCCGCTCGAGGGCCGGGACCCGAGGACGTAGAGCGTCGGCATCTAACCAAATTTGCAGGAACACATCACAAGTTAAGGCCTAGTGCCAGGCGCAACCCGCCTTGAGGTAGGGCCCCTTGAGTCCCGCGCTGGCTCACGGGTGCCCAGATACACCTCGCCAGGCCTTTAGTGCCTCGTCACCTCTCCAAAGCAACCAACGGCTGACCGCCGCTTATCATAGCGGACTCTTGTCCTTTTTGTGGTGGGCCTGCAGGATCCCTTCAAGGAGCAGCACCAGGCGAGGTCCTCACGGTGTCCTCTTCACTCTCGTCTGCACGAACCGCTTGCACGTTAAAGGGGGGGGCACCTGAGCATCACGACTCATGGGCTCCTACTGGCTCTCCAGCCCTCACCCTCTGGCCTTGTCCACAGCATCGCGACCTGGCATACCAGCGACGGCTGAGACCCGCTCGAGGGCCGGGACCCGAGGACGTAGAGCAGAAAGGGGAGCAAAGGCGAGAGGGAAGATGCACGTGGGGACCAAGCCAGGCAACCCCTCGTCGGCAATGCTCGGACCTAGCGCCGCACCAAGAAGCGGTTCCTGACTCTTGAGATAAGTCACCCTCCGGAAACACTAGCTATCGCAGCACCGTCCCCGCACCCAATGCAATCCTGTGCTATCAATGTCGTGCTCCTTTCTCACCGAACGATGGCTGCTTGATCGCTAAAGGGGACCTCCTGAGCATCACGACTCAGGGGCTCTTACTGGCCTTGATCACGGCATCGCGACCTGGCATACCAGCGACGGCTGAAGCTTGCCTTGGGACCGAGACCTGTCGGCGTAGAGCATCGAGCCCTCGCGAGGTTCGAAAGGAGGAACTAAGCTAAGGCGGGACGAGCATCTCACACTGCTTCATGATAAGGATCATATTAACAAAAGGAACTACAGACACCTTACAAGCCCCCACGGGGTGTGTTCTTGGCTCCTCGCAGGGACAAAAGACACGTATCCTAAGGAGTCCTAAGTACAGGAACCATGGCGGTAGACGCCATCATCAACAGTGGGCCGCGTGAGGCCCGATGCCAACCTCATCCAGATCAGAGGCAGCGGCGGCCTAACGAGCCCGTCCTGCTCCGAGAGCGGCACAGGCTCGGGGGCTCGTAGCTGACGTCGCTCGTCTCCGGAGTCGCAAAGAGCTCGGCGGAGTCGCTGGATCCTCCGGCGCCCCCGTCGCCTGAGGAGCCGCTGAGGGAGCGGACGGCGAGCCTGGTCCTCGCCGCGGCAGGGCCCCGACCCCCTCTCTTAGAGCAGCACTCTAGCCGGCGCCCATCTTTGTCGAAGACCTTGAAGAGCACCAAGGAGGCGCCATCGTAATCCAGGTGGATCACGAGGGCCCCCTCCGATCGGTAGACTCGGGCGATCTCGCCCCAACCCCGGGTCATGAAGACCTTGCCGGGAGCGACAACCTCGACATCCGCTTCGGTCGCAAGAGTCTGGCAGTCGGCATGCTGCAGCCAGAGCCTAAAAGGTCCCCTTGGCGGAATCTCGAAGGCGATGGAAGGAGGAAGAAGAATCCAAGATCGAGGAGGCATGGCAGCGTGAAGCACAAACTCTGGAGAGGAGCCCCCGGCGTGAACTCCAGGAGGGATAACACGCACCGCCGTGACCCGCCAGCACCGACGGCGGTGTCGTCCATGACGCTCGACATCAACTCCTGCAGGACCCTCAAGGTGGGTGTACAAGGGCAGCGGGAACCCTGGCAGCGGCCGCTCGCACCAAGGCCTCGACACCTCCTGCCGCGCACCCTCATCTCGGCGGCAGAGGACCAACCGCTTCTTCGGCGGAAGCGCGTCAGGACCCTCTCGGGCAGCCTTTCCCTTCTCTTCCGTGGAGAACCGGCGGATGGGTGCCATCAGCGTGAGATGGAGCAATGACGAAGATGAAGAAGAGGAGGAGTAGCAGAGGAAGATGAACTGGAATGGCTCGCACCGTTCCGTACTTATAGCCAGAGGAGGCCAACCGTCGGCTTCCACGATCGCAGGTAATCATGACCCGTTTTTGCATGCAGGGACTTGTCAGTTCGTGCAGTTGCTGAGGCGTCATGAGGGAGCGGAGCCGCCCACGTCGAATCAACCGCCACGCGGCGCCCGAGGCCGCAGGCTGTTAGGGCCCGCGACGCTTCGCACTTGCCCCTTCGCTCCTCTACTCAGCCAAGTCCGAGCGCGCCTTGGGCCTGGGGGCTACTGTCGGTGTTCTGGGAATGGGGGTCCCCAGACTTGCCTGCCTGCGGCCTGTGGCGTGGCTCAAGGGGCGGCCCAGCACAAGCTCAAGACCCTCGCGAGGGGCCAAGCCTCGTGGGGTGGACGACAGGAAGCTTCCTCAGGCACGGCCTCGTCAGGCTGGCTCGCAAGGAGGCAGAGAGATCAAGGCAGGGTACCTCACGAGGTGCCCATGATGCAAGCCATGATGACCAAGGGCGCCAGGCGGGCGCCAGCCCGCGCAGTGTCCTTCTTTCCTCTTTGGTGCAAAGGGAGCAAGCGCAGACGAGAGCATCAAGCAAAGGAATCCGTTTCGGTGCAACAAGACCAAGACCGTCGCAACGGCAGGAAGGAGGTCATTGTGGAGCCCAAGCCGGCGTCACCACTAGAGCCTTTGACAGGCGAGGACCAACTTTAGTCAGGATAAGTGTACTAGATGTTCCCCTTCAAAATGGTCAATTGTTGGCACCCTTCCCGCTCAATATTTGGGAAGAGGCCCAGGGCCTTTGCCTATAAATAGGACTAGCCACCCCCAGGGTAGAAAGGCAAGAGGTCAACGAGAGAGAGAGAGAGAGAGAGAGAGATAGAGCGACTGAACTCCCCCTAGCAGTTTATCGCACCAGCCAAGAATAGACCCTCGCGAGGCTGTTCTTCCTTGTATTTGTTCATCATTAGCCCAAGAGGCAATCCACACACCACACACTGGAGTAGGGTATTACACCGCAATGGTGGCCTGAACCAGTATAAATTCTGTGTCTCTTGTGTTGTTCCTTTTGTATCTTAGATCCTAGTGAGGCGGTGAGGTGCAGGTAGGAAGAGGGCGAAATCTCCGTGTGCACCCCAGTGTTCGAATCTAGAGGGTCTGCCGGAACTCGAAATCCGACAGTCTGCAGGCCTCGTTTCCATCGCCTGTTCCGTCCAAGCCCTCCCGATGAACACGACCACGCATTCTGTTCCGACCCAGCCGGTTGGCTCCCCATGAACACGACGATGATGTTGTTTCTCCGTTCCGACCCAGCCATGTACGTATGCGCGATAGGCGTTAGAGACCCTGCCGGTATGTACGTACGTGACCGTATTTTCTTTCTTGCACCCTCCCCGCTGTACGTACGTGTACATGCTATGTGGGTTCCTCTACTACGACACGTGTGCGCCTCTACATCCACCAGTATATATGTACGTACACGTTCGCGACCAAAATGACAACGCTACGTACGCTTTGACCAGGTGGGTCCCGGCTGTCAGGCACTTCCTTGCGTGCGAAGATGTAGCTAGTGGGTCCCAGCAGTCAGGGGGGCGAATCATTTTGTTTTTTTTTGCCTGGACGCACTTCCTTGCGTGCGAAGATGTAGCTCGTGGGTCCCAACAGTCAGGGGGGCGAATCTTTTCTTTTTTGCCCGGACGCACTTCCTTGCGTGAGAAGGTGTCGTTGGTGGGTCCCAGCGGTCAGCGGGGTGAATCGTTTTGTTTTTTGCCCGGACGCACTTCCTTGCGTGCGAAGATGTAGTTGGTGGGTCCCAGCAGTTAGGGGGAAACGTTTTTTTCGCGAAATATAGTGGCCCGTCCAGTGGATCCCAGCTGTCAGGTGGAGGAATCATTATTTTCCGCGTAGTAAGGAGGCACTTCCGTGCTGCGGCCGTGGACCCAGCTGTCAGCCTCTCCACGTACAGTCCATGTCCAATGGAAGTCGTTCCTTGACCATGTTGACCACGTTGTACCGAGAGCACCAGAGCGGTGGATGACGGCGAGGCCTAGGAACGACGGGGAGCCGGGGAAGACACGGCAGTGGAAGCCCGCACGGAGAGGAGTACGAGGGTTCAATGGTTCGGCTACGGTGTGAGGCTGTCGTCGCTGCAGGGCCTGACCAGCGGTGAGAATAGTAGGGGGCAGTGAGGCCACCGCGGCAGCACAGCCGGCCACGGGAGGCAGGAGCATGCGGCACGACCGTCGTTGCTTTGGGCGGCTGGAGCAAGAAGACTAGAGGTTGAAGAAGCACTATGGCCGTTGGATGGACATCGTATGGTCACTGCAGCTAGAATCGTTCATATTGACTAAAGTTGACAAAGGCCCCCGTCCCAGTCAACTTAGTAGGCCCACAAGTCAGCCTCCCACCATGGTGGGTCCCAGCTAGCAAGGGGAGTATTCATTTTTTGTGCGTAATAAGAAGGCACTTCTGGTGGGTCCGAGCTGACAGCGCGGGGAACGTTTTTTTCACGAAATACGCTGGCCCGTCCAGTGGGTCCCAGCAGTCAGGGGGAAACGTTTTTTTCGCGAAATAAGGTGGCCCGTCCGGTGGGTCCCTGTTGTCAGGTGGAGGAATAATTATTTTGCGCATAATAAGGAGGCACTTCCTTGCGGCCGCCTGGACCCAGCTGTCAGCCTCTGCACGTACAGTACTCTTCCGATGGAAGTCGGTCGTTGACCACGTTGACCACGCCGCACCAAGAGCACCAGGGCGATGGTCTGGACGATGGCGAGGCCTAGGAAGGGGACGACACGGAGCCGGGGAAGACGCAACAGTTGTAGCCCGCGCGGAGAGGAGTACGAGGGTTCACTGGTTCGGCTGCGGCGTGAGGCTGCTGTCGCCACAGAATAACAGGGGGTGTGGGTGAGTAGAGGGATACCCTGGGCCAGCGGTGGGAGTAGTAGGGGACGGTGAGGCCTCCGCGGCATCACAGCCGGCCACGAGAGGCAGGAGCACGCGGCACGACCGGCGCTGCTTTGGGCGGCTGGAGCAAGAAGACCAGAGGTTGAAGAAGCACTATGGCCGTTGGATGGACATCGTACGGTCACTAGAGCTAGAATCGTTCATATTGACTAAGTTGACAAAGCCCTCCATCCCCGTCAACTTAGTTGGCCCACAAGTCATCCTCCCACTATGGTGGGTCCCATCTAGCAGGGTGGGTATTAATTTTTTTGTGCGTAATAAGGAGGTACTTCCTTGCGTGCGAAGATATAGCTGGTGGGTCCGACATGTCAGCGGGGGGAACGTTTTTTTCGCGAAATACAGAGGCCCTTCCGGTGGGTCCCAGCTGTCAGGTGGATGAATCATTATTTTGCGCGTACAGTCCATGGCCAATGGATGTCGTTCGTTGACCACGTTGACTAGGCCGCGCCGAGAGCACCATGGCAGTGGACGACAGCGAGGCCTAGGAAGGGAATGACATGGAGCCGGAGAAGACTCGACAATGGTTGCCAACGCGGTGGGTAGTACGAGGGTTTACTGGTCCAGCTACCGCCGCCGGAAAATAACAGGAGGTGTGGGTGAGTAGAGGAATGGCCTGGCTAGCAATGAAGTAGGGTGGGGCGGTGCGGCCTGTGCGGCAGCACAGCCGGCCATGGTAGGCGGGAGCAGGCAGTCCCACCAGAGCTGGTTTGGGCGGCTGGAGCAAGAAGATCAGATATTGAAGAAGCAGCACGGCTGTTGGATTAACATCCAACGGTCACTGCTGCTAGAATCATTTGTGGACTAAGTTGACAAAGCCAAAGTACACGTCAACCTAGTAGACCCACAAGTCAGCCTCCAAACCTGTCCCAAACAGCATACAGCCCGAAATTTCTAGCCAGATTCAAATTAATTTTAAATCTAAATATACCTTAATTTAAATTCAATGAAATTTTACCCGCACAAAAACAATGAAATTTAAAATATCAAAATCCGAGAGAAAACAGTATTTGGGAACTAATTGCCTGTTTACTGTATTTTTTTTCATTTTACTGCCCATTTATTATTACTTATAGCCCATTTATTATTACTTATAGCCCATTTCTTATTACTTATAGCCCATTTCTTATTACTTGTAGCCCATTTTCTGGGCAAAATGCATCCTTCCTTGTCTTGAAAGATTTCCGGCCCAACAAGGCGTAGAAAAGCAAGTAGGCCTATGTTGGTTATTCTGCAAAAAACAAAATAGCTGGCTAGCCATTTTTCAGAAAGGAAAAAAACAAACTAGGCCGGTCATGTGCTAAACATATGAAATAAAAGCCTGGGCTAGATGGGCCACGGGTCCCGCACAACCCAGTTGATACCCTTCTCCGTTCTGAAAAAACAAAATTACTGTGCGCGCTGCTGGGTCCCCACTGTCATCCTCACCATGTATAGTCGTCTCCTTATTCCTCTCGGTTGTTGACCATGTTGACAACACCGGAGGGCGGCGCCGCGGCGAGCACGGAGGACGATGGTGAGGCCTCGGACGGGAACGAACAGGAGCCGGGGAAGATCACAGCCAGCCGTGGGAGGCGGGAGTAGGCGGTCCCGCCGGTGCTGGTTTGGCTTTGGCGGCTCGAGGAAGAAGAGACTGAAGAAACTCGACATACGTTGAATGTCAATCGAACGGTCAAGGTTGGAACAATCGTTTTTTGACTAAGAGGACACCAAGTAGCATACTTTTTTGTATATAGGAAGAAAACTGCGAGGAAAATGCATTCATCTGCCGTCCTCCTCACAGGGAACATCGCCACATAAGTGACTAGCACCCTTGGTTTTCAACCGAGAGGTCTTGGGTTCGAGTCCGAGGAACTCTCAGTTTTGTCCTCCTTCCTTCCTTGCAAAAAAGGGAAAGAAAATCAAAGACTTGGGAAGGCGTACAAAACAAGCTAGTGTACCAGTAAAGAGACGTTGCCGAGTTTTAGAAAAAAGAAAGACGTGCTCCTGTAGCTGGTTCGAATCCAAACCTGGACTATGACTATATATGGTGCTATGCTACTCTACAAGTAATGAAACTAACATATCCAACATTCACTTCTCCTCTTCTCTACTTACTTTGCCTAGCATCAGAAGCTCTGGCCGCAGCAACCATGTCCGCTGGCTGCTCGTCCACCTGCTCTTCAGCAGGCAACAACCAGATATGCGCCAAGTCGCCACCCGTACCATCGCCTGTGGGTCTCATCACACCCTCGCCGGCATGCGCACCGCAGCCGATTGCTCATCGCAACCCGCTGCCGTTGGTGTGGTGCCACTGCTGCAAATCACCCAGAGTCATCCGTCGCGTCTCAACCACAATCCGCAACCCTAGCCGAGTCTTCTACAAATGCCCGAATCATGGGGTAATAATATGTTTAAGTGTTGTTCTGCTGCTTTCAGTTGCTGATTTTTTTAATAGTTTGGTTGATGATCTTCCAATTTGATTCGTGCAGAAAAGGGAAGATTCGTGTGATTTGTATTTCTGGGAAGTTGTTGATGTGGGGGAATGCAACTACGCTTATTATTTGGTTAGCCGAGGAATCCCAATACTAGCAGGTTGGGGTGTTGGACAAGTAACTGAAGGAACGACAGAAGAGGAAGATGCAGAGCAGAAGGTTAAAGACGCAGTTCCTATGATCATGGCCAAGCAACAACTGCTGAACGACCTTGACAGTAATGAGGAGATGAAAGAGCTTGTGAAGATAATCGGAAAAATTGATGTGCTCTGTAGGATGATTGTCTCTTTATTTGCAGTGTATGTAGCACTCGTGATGTATTCAGTGGCTACGACATGAGCACTTTGCTGAAACTAGTAATGAATGAAACCTGTGTAGCAGGCTGCGCGTAGTGTTGTGAACATCTAATGATTTCTATTAACGGAAATCAGGGGGTATCCCCTTTTGCTCATATAAATAAATAGATAGCAGAGGCCCTGTCGGGTCAGCTTTGTTCTCATTCGAAGACGTCGAGAAAATTGCAGTCCAACAACAAACTATGTCATCAAATTCAAGTTTCACAACCAAATATGAGTACAACTAAACAACAATGCCATCATGTTTTAGTTGTCATACAATCACCAAACACAAATCAGCATACATAACAAGTGATGTTCTCACAGCAAAATACTAAACAACATGTTCATCAGGTTTCAGTTGTCATAGCAAACACAATTTCACATAGTAGATAAAAAAACGTCTTCTGACAGGCAAATACGACAAAAGCAATGTAATCATCATCCGCAGCAGCAGTGTCAACATCTTCGCCATGTGTATCAGTCTGAATCGTAATTCCCCACGGTGTCATCTTCTTCTTCGTCCTCAACGTCCTCGAATGTTGGCTTCTTCTTGATCAACTCTAGTATGTCCACAACACGACAGGCAATCTATTCGCCGGCGTCATTGACGTGATGGTTCTCAAAGATATTAGGAACATCTGTGTTATCTTGTACATCCGGAGCAGTGTAAGCATCATCTTGTTGTGCAACTTCATTAAACAAATTCCTCTGCTCAAACCTTTGCAATACTCTCCAGTCATCGCTACGTGCAAATGTGTCTTCCAAGAAAATATCTATGTTGCTTGATTTGCCAAAATAAAAGGCTCGTTGGTCTGGTACGCCGCCTTGACATTGATGGATTTGAAATAATCATCAGCTCTGGGTTTTGCGATCCTGGAAAACAGGTTATACCAACGACAACACAATAGAACCACACACCGATGATCCTCGAAACTGGAGATATACTGCAACTAAACAATGTCAGTTATGTTAGCATACATTTCAGTTGTCTCTTTGTCATACGTATCCGTGCTCATGATGGCACTGTTTTGTGTCTTCCTGCCTTCGTCTCGTGCAAGGGTGTTGTAGCGCACATCTCCAACAACGCAAGATTCACAATGTCTTACCCGAGTATCAGAACCCATTGCTAGTGAGTAAAGGGCATCATCAACTGCCTGCCCATCCTACCGCATCTTCTTAACCTATGGTTAGAAAATAGACAAGCTGATCATCTTATGTACTCAATATATTAAAAAAACTTACAGTGCACTTCAAAAGCTTACATGGTTCTTGAACCATTCGCAAATCCTGCCATAACCAGTTTGTCAATGTTTCTTGGATGTTGCGGCAGTAACTCCTCTTTGTACATGCTGCACAACATAGTGATCGTGTCAAACATATAAATATATAAGAATGTGCTGCAAGTTTAGTAGATTACGATGTATAAGCTGCAGTACTGCACTTACTTGATATAAGGTAGTATCTCAGGACAGTTATTTAACACATACCAAACCATTTTGTCCAAATCTTTAGGTTTGTCCTCTTGTCGACTCTTCCGTGTAACTCGAACAGAATAATCGAAAACATTGAGCCCGGGATTGTCTTCACCCACCTCTTTGCTAAGCTCATCAGCTGTTTCAATGTATTTTGAGCAGAATGTCAATGCTTCTGTAGCAATGTAGGCCTCTGTAATGGAACCCTCGGGTCTAGCTCTATTCCTAACATAGCCCTTGAAAGTGCCTAGCCGCCTTTCAATAGGGTACATCCAGCCATACTGTATTGGACCTCTAAGTAGTGCCTCATCAGGTAGATGAACAGCCAAATGCACCACCACATCAAAGAAGGCTGGAGGATATATCTTCTCAAGGTCTCATAGGATAGTTGGTATCTTGTCTCCAAGACGCTCCAAAGCATCTATCATGATATTTCTACTGCAGAGTTCCCTGAAGAATTGTCCCAACTCTGCAACTGCTCTATATAAGTCAGGGCGGCCCAATCCTCTAAGGATAACAGGTAAAACCCTTTGAAGTAGGACGTGACAGTCATGAGTTTTCAACCCTTGTACCTTGTTTCCATATGCACTGACTCTCCTTTCAGGATTGGAAGCAAATCCATGTGGGAATCTCACACATGACAGGACCTCGCAGAATTCTTTTCTTTTTACCTTGTCCAAGACGTACACAGCTGGTGCCATATCCCGTGGTTTACCTTTATCTTGCACCTGCAAATCCTTTCTGATACCCAAGTGTGTCAAATCAATCCTATATTTTAAGGTATCTTTCGTCTTGCCTTCAATGTTAAGAAGTGTGCCGATAATGCTGTCACATATATTTTTCTTGATGTGCATCACATCAAGATTATGCCGCAGATCCAAATCTTTCCAATACTCCAAGTCCCACAAAGTGGACCTACGGGTAAACAATAATCTCTCTTCTACCGTGCCACGCTTCCTTTCCCCGCTACCATTACCAGGATGGTTTCCTGGTGTAATATGCCTGACCTTCTCTAATTCCACTTGCAACTCATCGGCGGTGAGCCTCTTTGGCGCATCACGGTTTTCATGCTTTGCATTGAACACATGTCTTCGGTATTTTCTAGGATGCGGCTTGTCCTTGGCAAGGAAGCGACGATGTCCAATGTAACAGATCTTGCTAAGTATTGCGTATGATAGCAGATTCCTGTCACAGCGAACACATGCATTGTAACCATGTGTCGTTCGCCCTGACATAGTGCCCAAAGCCAGATAATCATGGATGCACCAAATTACAACAACACGCAGAAAGAAACTAGCTGGTGGGCTGCTATATAGGTCTCGAGTGAGAACACCCTTCCATAGCTGTTGAAGTTCCTCCACAAGAGGCTCCATGAACAAATCAAAATCCTTTCCAGGACTTTTTGGACCTGGGATGAGCAAGGCCATCATGTAGTTTGATTCTTTGGTGCATAAATTTGGAGGCATGTTGTGAGGGATAACAAGCACTGGCCACATGCTATATGTGGTGCTCTGGTGGCCAAATGGGTTAAATCCATCTGAAGCTAAGCCAAGTCTAATGTTTCTCGGGTCAGGAGCAAACTCTTTGTGTTTATCATTGAAGCTTTTCCACTCACTACCATGAGATGGATGGCTCATTACATTCTGACTCTGTACTCCTGGTTCCTAGAATGCCACAATACATCCTCTCTTGTTTCAGCATCATGAAATAACCTCTGCAATCTTGGTGTAATTGGAATATGTCTCAGAACATTATGAGGAACCCTCTTCACAGCATCTCCATCTTTCCATCTTGATGATTTGCATTTCGGGCATTCACTTAAGTTGGCATAATCCTTCCGGAACAGAACACAATTATTCTTACAAACATGGATCATATCATATCCAATTCCAACTGCACGAAGGAAATTCTTCATTTTACTGTAGGTGTGTGGCAGCTCAGATGCATCTGGGAAAGATTTGCGGAAAGCAGCCAACATCGCATCAAATGATTTGTTGGTCATCCGCTCAGATGTCTTCACCTGAAGAAAGGTGACCATAGCTGAGAATACTGACAGCTTATTTCCTGGGGTGATAGCAACCTTGCATTGTTCCAACATGCGGGCCCACCAGTTTTCTTCTGCAGGTGAAAGTTCACGGAATGCACGAGCATTTCGTAGCATTGTTTCAATGTTGGTCAAACTCACTGGCTCCGCCACCACCACCTCCTCCTCCTCTTCCACCTGAGCATTAGGCAAATCAAGATGGTGATCTGCTGCTTACACGTAGTCAATAACATTAACGTTCACAGCTTCACCATGATGAACCCACCTAGTATATGTGACCGACATCCCATACAAGTGTAGATGATTTCGCACAGTTAATTGGCGTCTTGTAACTGAATTCATACAACTGCTACACGGGAAGAGCACATCTGATTTCGGACCACCGTACTCAGCTCTGATAAAGTTCATGAAGTTTTCAACCCCCTTGAGGGAGTTCCGGACTAGGGGGTGTCCGGATAGCTGAACTATCATAATCGGCCGGACTCCAAGACTATGAAGATACAAGATTGAAGACTTCGTCCCGTGTCTGGATGGGACTTTCCTTGGCGTGGAAGGCAAGCTTGGCGATACAGATATGTAGATCTCCTACCTTTGTAACCGACTCTGTGTAACCCTAACCCTCTCCGGTGTCTATATAAACCGGATGGCATTAGTCTGTAGGACGAACAACAATCATACCATAGGCTAGCTTCTAGGGTTTAGCCTCATTGATCTCGTGGTAGATCTACTCTTGTAACCCACATCATCAATATTAATCAAGCAGGACGTAGGGTTTTACCTCGATCGAGAGGGACCGAACCTGGGTAAAAACATTGTGTCCCTCGTCTCCTGTTACCATCCGCCTAGACGCACAGTTCGGGACCCCCTACCTGAGATCCGTCGGTTTTTACACCGACATTGGTGCTTTCATTGAGAGTTCCTCTGTGTCGTCACCGATAGGCTCGATGGCTTCTTTGATCATCAACGACGATGCAGTCCAGGGCGAGACCTTCCTCCCCGGACAGATCTTCGTATTCGTTGGCTTTGCACTGCGGGCCAATTCTCTTGGCCAGCTGGAGCAGATCGAAGGCTACGCCCCTGGCCGTCAGGTCAGATTTGGAAGTTTGAACTTCACGGCTGGCATCCGCGGGGACTTGATCCTCGACGGATTCGAGCCACAGCCAAGCGTGCCGTACTGTCACAATGGGCATGATTTAGCTCTGCAGTCGGACAGTACCCTGGAGGCCGCACTCGAACCCGCTCCGATCATTGACTCGGAGCCGGCTGCGCAGACCAAGGATGGATGGCTAGACACCACCTCAGGGGCTGCAACCTCTACGGCGATAGAGCCGAACATCGATCTTGTCCCCCATGAAGCTCATGACTCCGAGGTACCGGACTCCTTGCCAGACTCCGGTCCTCCCGCGCGCCCTCCAGTCGAATCCGATTGGGCGCCGATCATGGAGTTCACCGCGGCGGACATCTTTCAACACTCACCTTTTGGCGACATCTTGAGTTCGCTAAAGTACCTCTCGTTATCAGGAGAGGCCTGGCCGGACTGCGGCCAGGACGGTTGGGATGCGGACAACGAAGAAATTCAGAGCCCACCCACCGCCCACTTGGTAGCCACTGTCGACGATCTAACCGACATGCTAGATTACGACTCTGAGGACATCGAAGGTATGGACGACAATGCCGGAGACGACCAAGAACCAGCACCCACTGGGCACTGGAAAGCCACCTCTTCATACGACATATACATGGTGGATATCCCAAAGGATGGGAACGGCGAAGGAATAGCGGAGGATGACCCCTCCAAGAAATAGCCCAAGCGCCAGCGTCAGCGGTGCCGCTCTAAATCCCGCCATAGCAAGAATGAGGATTCCGGCACTGGAGACAATAATACACCGGATAGCGCCGAAGACAACCCACTCCAGCAAGATCCAGCACAGGAGGAGGGGGATGCCAGCCCTCATGAGAGAGCGGCCGAAGAAGAGGTAGAGGACTATATGCCTCCCTCCGGAGACGAGGCAAGCCTCGACGACGACGAATTCGTCGTGCCTGAGGATCCCGTCGAATAGGAGCGTTTCAAACGCAGGCTTATGGCCACGGCAAACAGCCTCAAGAAAAAGTAGCAGCAGCTTAGAGCTGATCAAGATCTGCTAGCCGACAGATGGACCGAAGTCCTCGCGGCCGAAGAGCATGAACTCGAATGCCCCTCCAAAAGCTACCCCAAACGTAAGCTGCTCCCCCGATTAGAGGTGGGGGCATATGATCCCGCTTCACCAGGAGACAATACGGCTGATCGACCACCCCGTGGTCGCGACAGAGAGGCCTCAAGGCCCTTCACTAGACCCGTACCCCGGCATCGCTCGAAAAGCACAAGGCCACATGGGAACACTCCGGACCTGCGTGACATATTGGAGGATAAGGCAAGACAATCAAGATCGATCTATGGATCACGTGGGCGCCCCACGATACGTGAAGATCACCGTCACCCCGGACACAGTAAGTCCGGCCGGGCCGAACACAACAGACAAAGCTCTTTTGAGCTCCATCGCGACATCGCCCAGTACAGAGGCGCCGCACACCCACTGTGCTTCACAGATGAGGTAATGGATCATCAAATCCCAGAAGGGTTTAAACCCGTCAATATTGAATCTTATGATGGCACAACAGACCCCGCGGTCTGGATCAAGGACTATCTCCTCCACATCCACATGGCCCGCGGAGACGATATCCACGCCATCAAATATCTCCCACTCAAACTTAAAGGACCAGCCCGGCACTGGCTTAACAGCTTGCCAGCAGAGTCAATCGGGAGTTGGGAGGACCTGGAAGCCGCATTCCTCGATAACTTCCAAGGTACGTACGTGCGACCACCAGATGCAGGTGACCTAAGCCACATAATTTAACAGCCAGACGAATCGGCCAGACAATTCTGGACACGGTTCTTAACCAAGAAAAACCAAATCGTCGACTGTCCAGATGCCGAGGCCCTCGCGGACTTCAAGCATAACATCCGCGACGAGTGGCTTGCCCGGCACCTGGGACAGGAAAAGCCGAAATCCATGGCAGCCCTTACATCACTCATGACCCGCTTCTGTGCGGGTGAGGACAGCTGGCTAGCACGCAGCAACAACCTCAACAAAAATTCTGGCAGTCCGGATATCAAGGACCGTAAATGGCAGGTCGCGTCGCAACAAAAAAAAACGCCGCATTAACGGCGATAACAGTGAGGATACGTCAGTCAATGCCGGATTTAGAGGCTCTAAACCCGGTCAACGGAAAAAGCCATTCAAAAGAACAACTCAGGGTCCGTCCAATTTGGACTGAATTCTCGACCGCTTGTGCCAGATACATGGCACCCCTGAAAAGCCAGCTAACCACACCAATAGGGACTGTTGGGTGTTCAAGCAGGCAGGCAAGTTAATTGCCGAAAACAGCGACAAGGGGCTACATAGCGACGACGAGGAAGAGACCCGACCGCCGAACAATAGAGGACAGAAGGGTTTCCCCCCACAGGTGCAGACGGTGAACATGATATATGCCACGCACATACCCAAAAGGGAGCGGAAGCGTGCACTCAGGGATGTATACGCGATGGAGCCAGTTGCCCCGAAGTTCAATCCATGGTTCTCTTGCCCGATCACCTTTGACCGAAGGGACCACCCCACCAGCATTCGCCATGGTGGGTTCGCCGCATTGGTTCTAGACCCAATCGTCGATGGATTTCATCTCACCAGAGTCCTGATGGACGGCGGCAGCAGCCTAAACCTGCTTTATTAGGACACGGTGCGCAAAATGGGCATAGACCCCTCAAGGATTAAACCAACCAATTCGACCTTTAAAGGCATCATACCAGGTGTAGAAGCCAATTGTACAGGCTCAGTTACACTGGAAGTGGTCTTCGGATCCCCGGATAACTTCCGAAGCGAGGAGTTAATGTTCGACATAGTCCTGTTCCGCAGCGGCTATCATGCCTTGCTCGGACGTACCGCGTTCGCAAAGTTCAACGCGGTGCCGCACTATGCATACCTCAAGCTCAAGATGCCAGGCCCTAGAGGAGTCATTACGGTCAACGGAAACACTGAACGCTCCCTCCGAACGGAGGAACATACAGCGGCTCTCGCGGCAGAAGTACAAAGCAGCCTTTTAAGGCAATTCTCGAGTCCGGCTGCTAAGCGGCCGGACACAGCTAAGCGTGCCCAGAGTAACCTACAACACGACCACCTGGCACGTTCCGAGCACGCGTAGCAGTGCGGCCCCAACCCCAGCCCCCGTAAAACATTAAGACAGATCCTTCGCGTACTCCATTATGCTCTGAAGATACCATGGGCATGGGGCAAGGGGCTCGACCACGATAAGCCCAAACTGCGGCTCAACCACACCAGGGGCCCTTAAGTGTGTCGTTTCTTTTTTTCCTTTTATTTTTTACCTACAGGACTCCGTTCGTCAAAGGCCCTGTCCGGCAGCAGACATGTCGAACCCACGATACAACAACTAGGGAAAGAGATAGGCTACAACGAAAATCCAGGTGGTCTCCATCATGAGCATTAAATCTGTTTTATGCATTATTCTGTAGCCTACCCCTGGAGGGGGACATGTTAAACAGTCCCATCCCTTGCTTACCGCACCACTTGTATCGTCCTGCACTTACAGCAGTTTTTATTGAAAAAAGCAATGCAGCACATTTTTGCTTCTAATTGCATTTCTTTCTTACACATATGTTCATCTATGACATGTTGCATCCATACGTTTTGGTACGGCTAAATAGACCAGGGGCTTATGTTTCCCGCGTTATGGTGTGATAAGTCCGAACACTTTCACAAGTGCGGCACCCCGAACTTATAACATTATATGCATCGGCTCCGAATCATGTACTTGGGTCAATAGTTGGGTTTGCCCGGCTCCCATGTTTTGGTACCTTACGTTCTGTTTTATCGGCTAAGGTAGCACTGGGAGAACCACTGCGATTGCGCCCCAGTTGAGCTGGGTTAACACCTCAGCGGAGAAAGCTAAAACTGACCGTCATGATGAGGCGAGAGCTGGTCACTGTTCGAGAGGTTCTTTGCGAGTCCCTAAAGACATATGCCGCTTCGAGCGAGGAGCCGGATTCTGTCCGGCCAAGGCGTGGATAGCGCCCCAAATTCGGCCTTCCGAAAACTAGGGGCTTCGCCGAAATTTTAAATTATAGAATTCTATGGCTAAGTGAGAGGTTCAAGCATTATAAGTCTAGTTGCCTTGTTTGTTGTGTCGAGCGCCTCCCTAGATGGACCCAAAAATGGGAACAAGAGCGCTCGAGTTTATCCCGAACACCCCAGCACTCATCGCATGGGGGCTGAAGCCGACAACTTGCCATCTCTCAGATTTGATAAACAGCCGCACAGAAGGTAATATTTTAAATTAACAAGCGTTGCTTAGCGCATATGAACCAAGTTTTCAGCGCACAGGATAACAAAATGCGATTCTACTCAAATATTACATCTTTGGAGCACTCACCCGCAATAGTGCGGGCGCCCTTCAGCACACTCCTATAATACATCTCGGGCGTGCGATGCTCCTTGCCCTATGGTGGGGGGTCCGTCACAAGCTTCTGGGCATCCATCTTGCCCCAGTGCACCTTTGCGCGGGCAAGGGCCCGACGCGCACCTTCAATACAGGCGAGTGCTTGATGACTACAACCCACGGGCACGCATCCACCATCCACCGCACCAGGCCGAAGTAGCTCCCAGGCATGGCCTCCTTAGGCCACAGCCGAACTATGAGGCCCTTCATGGCCTGTTCGGCCACCTTGTGGAGCTCGACCAGCTGCTTCAGCTGGTCGCTAAGGGGCACCGGATGTCCGTCCTTAGCATACTGAGACCAGAAGACCTTCTCCGTTGAGCTCCCCTCCTCGGCCCGGTAGAATGCGGCAGCATCGGACACGCTGCGAGGAAGATCTGCGAACGCTCCTGGAGAGCTCCGAATTCGGGTAAGCGACAGGTAATTAACACTCACATGCTTACTTTGCATGAAAAATGCCTTACCCGCTGCTATTTTCTTTACCGCCTCGATCTCCTGGAGGGCCTTGTAGGCTTCGGCCTTAGCGGCTTTGGCACTCTCAAGAGCCGTTGCAAGCTCAGACTCTCGAGTCTTCGAGTCACGCTCCAGGCTCTCATGTTTCCTCATGAGATCCTGGAGCTCTTGCTGTACCTCTGCCACCCGCGCCTCCTGTTTCTCTCACTAGATGCGCTCCACAGCCGCATTGCGTTCGGCCGCGGCCACCGCCTCCTTCAGGGTCGCCACCTCATTAGTGGCCCCTGCAATACCCTAGTTATCCTTGTCATTTTTCTTGCAACCAAAATCCTTTTTTGTAAGGTACAATTTTCATAAGGTATTACTCACCTTCTTTTTCCTCGAGCTGCTTCTTGGCATGGCCGAGCTCGTTCTCAGACCGCTCGAGGTTTTCCTTCAAAGTTTTGACCTCCGCAGTCAGTGCGGCAGAGGTCAGCAGCACAGCCTGCAATCCCATATTGACATATTTTCATGACTCCTGCAATTATCTTTCTAAAGATCCTCAGTCCGGCTTTTCTTTCCGAACACTGAACCGAGCATCAGGGGCTACTGTCTATGCAGTACCATTTTACATATATTGAAATTCTTACCTCAAAGCCTATTAGAAGGCTGCTGCAGGCTTCGGTTAGCCCGTTCTTGGTGAGCTGAACTTTCTAAATCACCGCACTCATAACAGTGCGGTGTTCCTCTTCGATGGAGGCACCGTTGAGCGCCTCCAGCAAATTATCCGGCACCTCTGGTTGGACGGAGGCAGCCGGCGTCGCGGTCTTGCCCTTCTTCCGAAGGGGTCGCCCGCCGGACTCCGGAGCCACTATAGGTTCCGGGGCTGAGTCCGGTGCAAAGTCCGGGAGATTGTCTTGCGACACCTCCGGGGCCCTCTCCTCCTGGTGGGTCCCTTCCTGGGATCCCACCTCGGCATCGTTCGCATCACGGGGGGTGGAGGCAGTCGGAAGAGAATCCATATCCGACGCCCCTAAGGACCCGCTCGACGAAGTGGGGAGATCATCCTTAGGCGGACTGCAGGGTTGTATGCGGCATTAGAAAGACATAATGTGGCGGAAAACGAAAACCTTGAAGTTATTCGGGAGTCCGGATACTTACGATCTCGCCAGAGGCTTGTCCCTTGGAGGCCAGTCCTCGTCGCCGTCACTAGCGTTGGCGGAACAGTCCGGGGGTAGAGTTTTTCCCCTCTTGGACCCTTCGGCCTCCCTTGTTGGGGAGGCCTTCCTTTTCTTCCCTCCCCCCGCTCGGGGAGAGGCTTTCTTCTTCTCCTCCTTGCCTTGGTGGGAGGATTCGGCCTCAGATTCATCGTCCGATAGCACCTGAAAACGGGAACTCTTCCGAGTCACCGTGGCCTTCTTCTCCGGCACCACGTGGGGTGCCGGAGCTAGCAGCCCCGTTAGGCGGGCGTCAGCTGGGTCCTCTGGCAATGGGCCCGGACAGATAGCCTGTGCGGCCTTCTTCAGCCAGTCTTGTCAAAGGAAAGGGAGTTTAGATCCCGCATAGAGTCAAACTATGAATAACAAGCGTCCCGTAAAGGACAATATCACTTACCTCATCAGCTGGACGCTGCGAGCTGAATCTGCGATCTTCGGTAGAGGATGCGGGAGCCTCGGCGCCCTTGAATAGCACCTTCCAGACCTCTTCGTACGTAGTGTCGAAGAGCCCATTCAAAGTCTGGTGCTGCACCGGATCGAACTCCCACATATTGAAGCCCCGTCGTTGGCACGGGAGAATCTGGCGAATGAGCATGACCTGGACTACGTTGACAAGCTTGAGCTTCTTGTCCACTAGCTTTTGGACGCAGGCTTGGAGTCCGGTCAGCTCCTCCGAATCGCCCCAAATCTGGCCGCTCTCTTTCCAGGAGGTGAGCCGTGTGGGGATGCCGGATCTGAATTCGGGGGCCGCTGCCCATTTGGGATCACGCGGCTCGGCGATGTAGAACCACCCCGATTGCCACCCCTTGATGGTTTCCACAAAGGTGCCCTCCAGCCACGTAACGTGGGACATCCTGCCCACCATGGTGCCTCCGCACTCCGCTTGGCTGCCCTTCACAACCTTCGGCTTGACACTAAAGGTCTTGAGCCACAAACCGAAGTGGGGATGGATGCAGAGGAAGGCCTCGCACACGTCGATAAACGCTGAGATGTTGAGGATAAAATTCGGGGCCAGATCATGGAAATCTAGGCCGCAGTAGAACATGAGCCCCCGGACAAAGGGATGAAGTGGGAAGCCCAGTCCGCGGAGGAAATGGGGAAGGAATACTACCCTCTCATGGGGCCTGGGGGTGGGGATGAGCTCACCCTCTTCGGGGAGCCGATGCGCGATGTCGCTGGACAAGTATCTGGCGCTGCGCAGCTTCTGGATATGATGCCCCTCCGTGACGGAGGAGGCCATCCACTTGCCTCCCGCTCCGGACATGTTTGGAGAAGGTTGAGGTGAGATGTGCGGGCTTGGGCGCTAGAGCTCGAGTTCGCAGAGATGGATAAGCTAAGGAGGAAGAAGGCGCAGGTAAAAGGACTAGATCTTTATCCCCTTATATGGGCGGACAGAAACACGCGTCCCCACCGGCCTGGTAAAACTCGTTTATCCCCCAAGCGTCGCGATTGATGGCGCGGTTGGGTTACCCATGTCCGTATTGATGGGAATCCCGGAATAAGGGGAACATGATCTCTGCTTCGACAAGACGTGCCAAGGAAACTGCCTCGCTAAACGCGCTGAGGTGGAACAATAAAAACAATTCGAGTAAAGGCTTGGAAGTGGTGTGACATCACACCACAGGATACGTCAGCAGATTGATCTTGTGTAATATTATTCTCTCTACGGTTGTATGTGGAAATTATTTTGCAGAGCCGGACACTATCCTGGTGTTCACAATCTTCTATAAATTATTCGGAGGAGGAACCAGCCTTGCAATGCCGAAGACAATATGCGCGCCGTACTCGTCGTCATTGAAGCCTGGTTCAGGGGCTACTGAGGGAGTTCCGGACTAGGGGGTGTCCGGATAGCCGAACTATCATCATCGGCCGGACTCCAAGACTATGAAGATACAAGATTGAAGACTTCGTCCCGTGTCCGGATGGGACTTTCCTTGGCGTGGAAGGCAAGCTTGGCGATACGGATATGTAGATCTCCTACCTTTGTAACCGACTCTGTGTAACCCTAGCCCTCTTCGGTGTCTATATAAACCGGATGGCTTTAGTCTGTAGGACGAACAACAATCATACCATAGGCTAGCTTCTAGGGTTTAGCCTCCTTGATCTCGTGGTAGATCTACTCTTGTAACCCACATCATCAATATTAATCAAGCAGGACGTAGGGTTTTACCTCCATCGAGAGGGCCCGAACCTGGGTAAAAACATCGTGTCCCTCGTCTCCTGTTACCATCCGCCTAGACGCACAGTTCGGGACCCCCTACCCGATATCCACCGGTTTTGACACCGACACCCCTCGACATAGGCAGCGGAGAATCTTCGAGCAGAAGTTATCCAAGTCCTGTCCATCTGTTAGACATACAAATTAGTTCTTCTACTAGATATTACAGGAAAAACATATATGCTTTTTTACGAAGTCCAGAAAAAAAAATACCTAGGTCAATGTCTAAAGCTATGGCAAGATATTTGGACGAGCAGATCTAAGTAACGAAATATATGTAAAGCTAATATAGCAAACAGATTTGAGTGCTAAATTATGGCAGGCTGTTTCAGCAGTCAATGAGCCCGAGCACACAGCCATCAAACTATCGAAGGCCATCACAGCAACAAAGATCGAGTATAAAACGGTGTAGAGCTATTTCACCTAACAGATTGGCTACTAGACCATGGCAATCTACGTCACAATAAATATATGGCAGGATATTTTAGCAACTAATCGGCCTTGGCATGCCATCTCAGCTAAGCAGATTGAGTGCAGAACAGGGCAAGGAAGCTTCTTAAGCGGAGCATATTGACAGTAAACTACTTTGGCAAACAGTGAGATCAATAGCGTCTATCAGCTAACATTCAGCGCTACACCGACATGAACGGGGCCTCAGTCTAGAATGCGCGTACCGTGGGAGAAGCTGACCACCGTGCGTCTCCACACGAACGTCGCCAGCGGTGGCGGTGCTGACCGCCGTGTGCCTCCACAAGAACGTAGCCAGAGGTGGCGGCGCAGCTAGAGGACGGCAGTCTATGAGAGCGTACTGTGGGAGCGAGAGGATCACCGTGCGTCCCCTCGACGAACCGCGGCGCCGATGTATCGGCGCGGCGGGGAGGGCGGCTTTGGCAGAGCGAATGGAGTGAAGGGGGGATGGGGGGAGGGGGTTTTGGGGAATATTTGGCCGAAGGGCGGTTGAATCCAATTTGGGGGGAATTTTTGTGGGGGGGGGGGTGGAGGATTTTCGCACGGTGGGCGGGGGGAGTTTGGTGCATGGTCGGTTTCTGCAAGTTCAGTCCCACGTGTTAGTGAAGAGGCAAGCCGAAGCGCGTTCCGTTTGCGTGAGCCGTGTGCAGGACCGAACGTGTGTGGGGTGCAATGCGACCGCGACAGGAGTGCTGTGAGTGTACCGCCTTTTTTCCTTTTAAACTAGGTGCTTCGCCCCCTCAAAAAAAATGTTGCTTCGCGCGATCCATCGATACTACTACTAGTAATCCGGTAATCCTGACTAAAACGGCGCGGCCGGGTCTTTTCTCGCGCGATATGCTGGGAGGTTGGCTTAGTTGGGTTTTTTAGATTTGTCTTGGTTCAATAAAAAGCAGAGTTGGTGATGATGGTGTGCCTGTCATCCTGCAATATAGGCCGTCCGATCTATATCTAACGGATAGGAAGGAAACTATGACAATTTACCCGCACTCCTCTCCACATTTGCAGATAAGGCTTTCCCTCGTTCATCCTTTTCTCCCACAAGATCTTGATCTTACGTGCACTAGTACTCCTACAATATGTATATTATTGTGAAAGTTCATATATAACAGCCGAGATTAATGCAAACACGGCAAATTTTCATTATATTTCGAACTTTTATAACACAGAAAAATAAAACAAACCCGACCCTAAACCTATTCTACGACGGTGACCGACGTCCTCCATCTGCGATCTCTATGTACGGGGGCGGGGTTCAAGACCCGTGAAGTGAAGGTGCGGTCTCCGGCGAGGAAGAGTAGAACACTGGATACGGACCGGCCAGTTGGCACACCATGCCCTGCCGCCTCCCATGCCCTACTCATCCTCGAAGGAGTCCCCGACCTCGGCGGTGCCGGACGTTGGACGGCGGCAAGTAGGACGTGTGGCTGACGGTGCTCTCGTCGTCGGTCGCCAGCGTGGCCACCGCTTGTGCGGTCGCGTCCGCGTCCGGCTACGCCGCTATTGCATCGTGAGAGGCGACTTGAGCGAGGGCGGCGACCTCGAGCTTCATCCCCGAGGACAAGCTCTCCCGCAGAGCGTTCGCACTTGCGGTCATGGCGGATGTGGTGTCAGGTAGGAGGACGATGCGCTATGGTGTGGAGGTTAGCTGGGTGTTGCCGCTTTAAGTAGTGCATTCCGGTGAGGCCAAGCGTCCGGGTGCGTCATTAAGTCACCGGAGTTGGTTCCTCGGGCACCGAGCCTCTTAACGACGACATACGAACGGACGACATGAATGCGGGCAGCTGGCGCCGGCTGGGAACGCACCGCGCGACGGCGCGAGGGACGAGGGCTTTGGTGTGCCAGGGTAGTCAGCTGCGGTCGTGGCAACGTTGGAGATGCCCTTTTCTCAAATGCGATCTCTGCATGTCATTGAAAAAGCAAGACGACCCGGCATGGTCTCAGGTCCAGAGGATGCAGTTGGCCGCGCTACATCACTCCACGGATGTGTCACGGTGCCCCGTGCATCCACGACGAGCCGGGTGTTGGGGTGTGTTTGGATTGTAGCCAAAGTGCACCTTACCAAAATTTTGGTCATGACCCAAAGATTGGTCTTTGTTTGGATGGTTGCCATTTCTTTGGCATGCCAATGAACTCTAGCCAACTCTAGTTCATTTTTCTTGCCAATGTCGGCTAAATCATGGGCAACCAATACCTCAACCAAAATTTTGGCTACCCAATGCTTTGATGGTAAACCTTGGGCACAAACCAAACATACCGTTGGTCGTGCCACAGCACAAACGCCACCCACGGCACACTGAAACCGACCGTGTCTATCGACGATATGAGCGTGTCTCTCACCGCGGTCGCCGTGTCCAGAGATGGTGCTGGAGCTGTGCCCCATTGTTGGCCCCAAAGACCCACATGAACGGTTGTCGGTGGCGAGGAGGTCGTGGGCCAGCTCCTCCATTGGACTAGTCTGCGCTACATCGTCCCGACGGGTGTGCCCCACATGTCGGTTTCCCTGTTTTCCCGGCCATATTCGAGCATGAGTGCTCCATGTTGCACATTAGGCCTTTCACTATGTAGGCCAAGCGAGACAACTTATTGTTTATTTGAGCCGTTCAAGTGTAATCATGTGGCGTTTGCTTATTTCTCATTCCTGTCCAACCCTCTTCTCCATCGATCATGTCGCCCGCCTGTGGAGTCCATCCTCCCACATGCCTCATTTGAACATTCCGCCGAGTATCATTCGCATGTACCCACCCTAGTCCTCTTTCAATAGATCTCCGGACCTCGAGATGAAATCGAGAGGGAACGAGTGGGGGCACGTGATACCTAAGGTGGATTCAAAATTTTGAACCGGTGATCATAGCATCCGCAAATCATATATAAAGGGTATTCAATGTTCATTTCATTTTTGAACGTACAATATACTCCCTCCTATCCTTTCTACCTTACATATAAGTTTTATGTGTAGTCAAAGTATCTCTACTATGATAAAAAAGGTATCACCATTCAACAACGCCCAATCAATATTGTTAGATTCGTACGTACTCCTAGATTTGTACTCGAGATGGTTTCCAATTTGACTATTGACAAGATTAATAGTACTCCTTTCACATAGGTGAGTACTCTTAGGCTGTGCACCGTGACCAAGGAGGAGGGGAAAACAAGAGACATTAATGTTTATTTTCTAATTAATAGTATTGCATGCAATGAACTAACCACTGCATGTCATGTTTGATAGTCTCAGGTCATTAAAAGCAAGCACATGCACCCTCATCTCTTATTGGTTCATATGTCAAGAAACAAGAAATGAGGTAGAAGTTAATGCACCATGCCTACGTGTTTTGGGATTATTTGGTTTTCGTAAGATGACTTACACACCTAGACGGAGGGAGTACATGAGATGTATAATGTGAAAATTATATCATTGGAAACTCCTTTCACATACGAAATTGACCATATGCTTTGTGTAAGTTTCATATCATATATTATTACTCTAACATTTGGTCAAAGTTAGCCTCGAAAAATGCATTAGACCCTGTATGCTGTTGGAGATATGCCCTAGAGGCAATCATGTGTGATGATATTTCCTATGTGTTTATGAATAAAGATAGTCCTTGGACATTATCAATGATGTGTATCAGCAAGTACGTGACTTGTTTGTGGGACTATACATTATATGATGACTGTCGTAAAAGGTCCCTAGTCGAAAGGGCTGTGTGGACGCGCATCCGACTAGACTAGCATATGACACGGTCGATGGTTTGGTCTCACTAGCCATGGAGCATTGGATGCTAACCGGATAGTATGGACTTGGAAAGGTCTGGTCGGATTCGACGTAGTCGGATTCGAGTCGAGATAAGGTCCAGTCGGACAGACCCAACTATGAGACGCAGCGATATGTCATCTGTGAGTCTCTAGTACAACATACGTTCTATGTCCTAAGACCTGAGCTGACGCATGTACTCGGGATGGTGACAGACTTGCTTTGGGCCAACCAAACGCTACTCCGTGACTGGGTAGTTACAAAGGTAGGTTTCGGGTTTGTCCAGTCCCATGCTGCGAGACATGGTCGAGCAAGATGGGATTTACCCCTCCGATTAGGAGAGATATACTCTGGGCCCCTCGTGTGATCCGACCAGGATAAGCATGGCCATGCGACTAGGATTATGAGATAATCTGGATAGTGGTCAGAATCACTGGAACGAGAAAGAGGTCGGGCTAGCACAAGGATGACAGTCTCGCCTTGAGCCCGACAACATATATCATGCGGCAAAGGGAACAGAAGTATGACACATTGTAAAGGTTCACCTAACCAGCTTCATAGTATGCTTGATGGTCGGCACGCCTTGCTAGAGGCCGCTACCAACCATGCAGGTCAGAGGTGATCCGAACTGTGGCCAAGCCGACTTGAACCTAAGGGGTCGCGCGCTTAAGGGAAGGAACCTATGAGGTCGGTTCGTAGGACATTGGTTGGATGTGATCCGAATTGGACTAGGAACGTGACCGAGTAGACTTTGGGCTTTAGGGTCCGTGCAAGGCCCAAGTGTTGAGCCTGCGACGGACGCCTAGATAAAGTGGGGGTGCGGCACACTCATGTGGTTGATCTCTTCGGCGCCGCGACTAGGGTTTGCATGTGTTGCGAATAGACACCTCCACTCGCCGCGGACTGTGTGACCGGACCTAGCAGTCCACCGCACGGTGTTCCTCCTGCACGCGCGAATACCGTTAGAGGCGGTGCACTTGCGCCGCTCCAGAGAACTTGTACTTACGATTGGACGACCGGCTGTTCGAGGGAGATCGGACAAGGAGGAGACGATCCACCCGAACGCGCTGCCTCAACTCTACTTCCGCTGCACGGCACTGCACGTCTATTGGTAACAAACTGTGATCCATCTCCCGTATCATGTTCCTGGATGTTCTGCGCGTAGGAATTTAAATTTGCAGTCGACGCACCCTACCGTAGATCCCAACATATGCTTTGTGTAAGTTGCATGTCATATATTATTACTCTAACATTTGTGTAAGTTGCATGTCATATATTATTACTCTAACATTTGGTCAAAGTAGTATAGTGGAAGTGGATCCTTTAACGTAGGTTTCCCTGCCTTACCCTTCCTTTCGGTCACTTACTGGCGGACCCCATGCTTGCTAGGCCCCGCATGTCAGTTACTCAATGGGTTCGGCCACGTCAGGGGATCCTCATCCATAGTATACTCCCTCTGTTTTTATTTACTCCGCATAAAACAGAGGGAGTAGTGGTATACTAAATGACGCGGGCGGGGGAGGGGGAGGGACGTCGGTTTGCTCTCAACCGCGGTCCCACAAGCGAGCGAAAACGCAAGACGAAGCGCGTTCCATTCGATGAGCGACATGGAGGGTCCAGCGTGCCGGGCTGCAACGCGAACATGACAAGAGCGATGTACAGTCAAAACCGATTGATCGGTCGTCACCGGAACCACTATTCACACCAGAACCTTCGCTGCTCGGCCTACGCCAGCCACTTCCCTAAAACCACACCAAATCTCCAGCCCATTCCCCCACCTTTCAATCCCCTAGCCTGCATCAAGCGTCCCCTAGTTCGCCGGAAAGCCATGGTGCGCCGCGTAGAAATCGCGGCGGAGAAATCGCGGCGGCAGTCGGTGCCACAGACCTCCGTTCCCAAGCTCGCTTTGCGGCGGGCCAATCCCCGAGTTCTCTGGAGCCAAGCTACGAGGAGGAGGAAGCCGATCCAATGTTCACTATGGAGGTCGCGGTGCAGAAGGCCTCCGATGGGTATGAGACGATGGACATCGACTTCATGCCGGCGTTCGAGTCCCCCATGGTGCAGGTGGACCAGCGGTTCAACATGGCAATACTAAAGGAGGACCGGGAGGCAGAGGCTCAACTCGATGCACATCGCGCATGCCGCTGCCATCGAGGCTCTCCTGCAGGCAAAACCAGATGTCGTGGATGTGAACCGGGCGGCGGAGGCTCAACTTGAGGTGGAGCGCGCGGATGCCGCTGCCATCGAGGCCCTCCTGCAGGCGGAATCGGACGTCCTGGACATGAACCGGGCGGCAGAGGCTCGATTCGACGCAGAGGGCGCGGATGCCGCTCTCATCGACGCCCTCCTGCGGGCGGAACCGGAAGTCCTGGACTTGAACCGGGCGGCAGAGGCTCGACTCGACGCGGAGTGCGCAGATGCCGCTCTCATCGATGCCCTCCTGCAGGCGGAACCGGAAGTCCTGGACTTGAACTGAGCGGCCGAGGCTCGACTCGACGCGGAGCGCGCGGATGCCGCTGCCATCGAGGCCCTCCTGCAGGCGGAACCGGACGCCCTCAACTTGAACCAGGCTGTGCTCTCGTCCGTGCAGAGCGCCCGCACGCTCCGCTTGAACGAGTAGCTGGAGGCCGAGGATAACCACGGTGCAGAGACACACGTCAGCAGCGACGGCTGGTTCGTGCCGGCAGTCAAAGACGACGAGGCCGTCTCTTTCCGCGAGCAGTGATAGTTTTTCTTTATGTTGTTGTTTTTATTATTATGGATCTTTTGCTGTGTAAAAACATACTATTTGTTATGCAAGTCACCCGAGTCTACCATTTCAGGCGGTTGGATGAATATCCTACGTTTCGTAACCCTTCTTTCCTTCTTCCTCACCTCTTCTTCTTCCCCAACAGACCACCGCACGGGCCGTACGGATACTCCGCTTGGATAAACATACTCTATGAACGAAAATTATGTGTCAGCGATAGGATGGCTGAGTTTGGTTTGTTCACATGCGACAGCACGTGTCAGTGAGGGTGCGTTCCCTTGGTTGTGTTTGCGGCGTGCAGGAGTGAAGTGTGAGGGTGCGGTGCGACTGCGGCGTGCAGGAGCGACCGTGTGAGGGTGCACTGCGGCCGCGACAGCCGTGAGAGCTAACCATCTCACTCCTCATCGCTTGATTAATGCAGCACCATGCAAACGAACCTTCTCACTTCCGCATGCATGCAGGGGATATTAATGTCCTTGGTTGCTAACCCCATCAATTTTGCCTCGTTTAGTGTTAGTGGCCCTTTGGAAATTGTAATTTTGATAATACTGGCCTTGTGTAAAAAAATGGAGGTAGTAACTATATTTGAATTCCTTGCCTATTGCAGTGACGTTGACGACTTTTTCTTTTTTGTGGTTTGGCGAAGTGCGTTGGACGGAGAACACCATTGAGGGAGACCACGGTAAGTCGTTCGCAAGTGCCGCCTGCAAGCCGAGATAACCGCCTTATTTGCATCCAGGAAGTCCTTTACTAGTACTACTACTAGGAGTACTAGTGCGGTGAGATGGTTTCTCGAAGAAGACGATGGAGAAGCAGAGTCAGCAAAGAGTGAAATGATAGTTGCTTCGTCCGTGCTTTGTGATTTGATGCCTCACTGCTTTGTGATTTGTGATAGAAGGGACAGGGGAGTAGACTCTGTGCTCTATACTTTACTACTCCTACATGCGTCCAAGCATGGGAGAAAGAGGAGAGACGTTGCATTTTTCTATTCCTTTAATCAATCAATCTGGGAGCTTCGATTCCATCTTTTTGGCTTTGGCAACACCGTCAATAATGGTTCCCACGATGCCAAAAGCTATTTTCACATTTCACTACACATTGTGGATGCCCTTAACTGTACCACTTGGTTTTCCTCCTGTGTGCTATCTATACAAATCTCCATTATATTGATAAAAAAATTATAGAATCAAAGATTAGTAAAAAGGAGGTGATTTTGCCGCGCGGATGGCGGGGAAGGTTTCTTATTTTCGGAGGACGTTGTCCTGGCGGTTTGCTAACATGTGGTCCCACGTGTCAGTGCTTTACCAAGCTGATCCGCATCCCACATGAGGCAGAACAACAGCAGAAGAAACACGTGGTTAAGTTGAAGAAGATGAGGGAGAAGCGACCAAGCTAATCTGCGTCCCACATGAGGCAGAACAACGGTAGAAGCAACACGTGGTTGAGTTGAAGAAGATGAGGGAGAAGCGGATTTAACAACAAGTGAAATGATGGTTGCTTTGTCCCTCCAACTTCTTATTTTTAGCATTATTACTTCGTCCATCCAACTTAACTGCGGGAAAGGTGCAGCTTTGTGATTTGACGCCTCATTGCTCATTACTACGTCGGCGCCATGACTGGGGTGCTTCATCCCGGTTGCTTTGCACTGTATTCCAGTATGACACGTAGACCTGGTAGCTTGATGTCCCACATGTCGGCGAAAGGGACTAGAAGATTTATGAAAGCGAGTGCTCCACTCTTACGACAGAGGAGTAGACGACACGATGGCCCAGTGAACTGTCACTTGTACTATATAGTACTATAGTTTTGTTGTTTCGCACGATCCATCGATACAAACCCGATTAAACAGGAAAGGGCGAGATTTTTCCCGCGCGGTAGATGATACTGGTCATACATTTCAAAGGCAATTTTAATGTATGCAAACTGAATAATTATAAGTAACAATATGATATCTAGTAAAACTAAAAACACATATGATTTATTGTGTTAGAGTGTAGTAGTAGTGCTGTATTGCATAGTTGTTAGATGTAACATGCGAGAACGTGTAGAGATGTAGTTTCAGAGGGCCTACAGAGAGAAAAGCGTAGTACGGTCACCGAACTTCAAAATAAGCTGATTATGGTCACTATATACGTTTTGCGGTGATTATCCGGTCACTTGCTCACAGTTCAGCATCAGATTGCACTCTGTTGACCGGCCAAATAGTCTGCGTGGCGCCATGTTGACTAGTTAAATTGACCATGTTCCTTGTGGGTCCCACCTGTCAGTTCGCATAGGGAAAAGGTCAGATAAACACAAATTTACGTAGGCGCGACAAGGCTCCAACCCGTGCGCGGGAATCACCTGGTTGTGTATGTGTCTGTCAGGGCCTGATGTGTGCGCATGCATGTGTAGGTTGAGCACTTGAGCGTGAGAGTGTGTGTTGGTCGTGTGGTGTACTGGTGTGTGCATGCATGCGTGCGTGGCTGCGTGTGTACGTGTGAGTGTTGCGTGCGTGCGTGGGTGCATGTGTTTGTGTGAGTGTTGCGTGGATGGAGTTCATGTGCATGCGTGCGTGTGTGTAATCACCACACTAGCTCCTGTGTGTTAAAACAGACGGCTCAGCATACCAATACAAGGCCACCTTGTCCGCTGTGCCCGCGGTCATGACTTCGCACCACCGTCAAAATATTTTTTTGTCATTTGTTTTCATTCTTACTAGCAAGATGCCCGTGCGTTGCACGTAACATCAAGATGCATTTGTATGACTTGTTTATCTTGTGAGAGAAAAGGATGAACGAGGGAAGGCCTTATTTGCAAATGGGGAGAGGTGTGTGGGTACCTTTTGGCAAAACTGCCATAGTTTCTTTCCTATCCGTCAGATATAAATCGGACGACCTATATTGCAGGATGGCAGGCACACCATCATCACCAACTCTATTTTTTATAAGAGTGTATTTTAAGTATTTTATAATAGTGTGGATGTAGAGTAGATACAAGTCGACAGGTGGGCACGATGTTAGTGAGATAATGTGATGCAACACTAGATCAGGTGCCACGTGGAGCGTTCAACTGGTTAACTAGTCATGTCATGAGCAAATACAAAGTTGTACGGTGAGCCCGTGACTGTATAATAACCACTAAACGTAAACGATGACCGTAATGAGTGGATTATGAAGTCCAATGTATGTATCGTGCTTTCACTTCAAATACAATGATCGTCATTGCATATATCGCGAGAGAAAGATGAAACACGCATGAATTTTCTGGGGGCTTACTTTTAGAGGACATGGAGATAGTTTTGTGTGCATACGTGAAAGGGCCGTACAGGGTGGGTATGAGATGGACAGCGAGATACTCTTCGTTTCTCTTTATTATGACTAACTTTGTATATAGTATAAAAAATATACAAATTCACAGTGCAGAATAAATATCATTGTGGGCACAATGCAATGCAAATTAGCGTTCGTACTCCTCCATATAACTTTGTAATGTTGTATATATGTAGAAACTCTAAAATAATTTTTTGGCCACACTTTATTCAAAAGGAATGTTGTATGCGAAATAAACATGAAGAGAGGGCTTTTTAGATCAATGGGGTACGTGATGTAACATGTGTCAATGTGTAGTTGATGCATTTGGCGGGGCCTAGAGAGGTATGTGTGTGTATTACGTATTCGAGAGAGGCATGGATAGAGGGGCCGATG